>NC_069372.1:65220000-65362500 GCF_021730395.1 Mercenaria mercenaria
AATAACCGAGTGTTTGCTTGTTTTTCTCGGGCTTGTAGACTATTTAGAGGGTAGGCCTATATAGTTTATCAATTGTAATTCCGGGTCTACTACCTTAATAATATTTCTCATCCTTCTTGTACATTGTTCACAATAATGACATCTTGTTTAATATGCCATGCTGTTGTATGTTACACTGTATGTTATGTTTATGTCAGATGCCCATAAGGGCATTGACTTCGAAATAAACTTGAAACTTGAACATATGTGAGTAGTCGCATATGCAAAACGTTTGCATGCAATACACTCAAACAGTTATTATACAAAGACCAGCGTTACCTAGACCTCGATGAAAGTGTGAAAACTGAGTGCATTCAATTACATGGTACAAGCTTGCAATGGTAATACAGAAATCCTCAACATAACCAGAATATTTGAACCAGAGAGCATACGCCTGTCGGATAGATATCGGTAAGTGGTCGGCATATCGGCAAATTATAATATGCCTGATAACGGCCCGGTGTCTGCCCGGTATAAAAATATGAACCATGCCATTTTTATTGTTTTGTAATAACTAGTGTTTGTAAGGTAGGCCTTCAGTTCAGATGTCTTCAAGAACTTAATGCAGTGAATTAAATGTATCGTCATAACTTCGCTACAATGTATGCAATTCGTGCAGATCCATATTTACACACCTGAGTGAATTTACAGTTTTTCTTATCTACAGTATCGCTTCTTTTTTGTATACTTCTACGCATGCAAAATTGAACCTATTCGGGACTTTCTCAAATATTTCCAAAAGATACTATCATCAAGTCTTAGTCACACTACACCGTATAGCGTTAACATACGTCCACCGTATAACAAAATTTTCAATCCGTTCGTGTCCGTTCGCTTCTATTCTTTTCCGTTTCTCATGCGGCGCCTGCGCTCCTTGTCCGGCGATGTTCGTTCCATCCGGTGGAAGGTTTTGAGCATGTTCAAAATTTAGAACGTACACCACGGACAAAGTTGTCCGTTACGGTAGCAATGCGCTGGTATGCGTTTTGCACGGTTCGTTACTTGTGCGTTCCTTATTCTGTACTTGTCCGGTTTGCATCCGTTCTTGTCCGGTTAACCTGATTCATGGCCGGACTAGTTCAACGGACGATAACTGACAAGAACGTTTTGTCAGATTCTCATGCGTTGCGTTTATGTTTTACGCGGTACATGTCCATTACTAGAACGGCGATATCCGTTAATTGAACGCTGTTCGTCCTGTATATGTGCGTTAATCTCGCGGTCATTGTGCGTTTTATGCGCCCCATACACCGATCGCGAGAGCACCAAGCAGCAGCAAGGGATGCCTTTCGTCACCGAATAACTTTCTGCTGCAATTTTTCTATACGTTGAGCGTCCATTAACGCTATACGGTGTAGTGTGACTGACCCATTAAGAATAAAGAATATGAAAACTCATTACCTACTGTTTTAATCAAAGAGCTATAAAAATAAATAGTGTATTTTATACTTGTTTGTTTTAATGTATTTAAAAGTCATAAAAGGTTTGTATAAGTAGACATGCGCTTACTGAGAAACAAGAGATGGGCCACACGATATCGGTCAGATATATATAAACAAGAAATATCTTTAAAAATGATGGTCGGCGAATTGTAATAAGGAATGAAGTTTATGAATTTTTCATCTAACATTCATCTTTCATCTAACATTTTTCAAATTGCAAAACTAAACACCGCACTTTAACAATTTAAATGGTTCTCTTTTAATTTTTTCGCAAAGGTTTCGTAGGGTTGCAATTTTGTTTCGTTTATCCTTAGACGAATAATTACAGCAGTAGTTTGATGAAGATTCATGAAGCGGTTCATGAGAAGAGGTCATTAAACGTGTTTATATTTTAGCTAAATTGGTCCCTATCCCCATTTGTAACAAAATAGCAGGAGACCTTACGATATTGTTACACATCTAGTTTGATAAAAAACCATTACATTTTAGTGGTTAATACGAAGACAGGCATATCTACTTTTAGCTATAGTGGTCCCTAATAGGGCCCAAGTTCCTATATAAATAAATTTGGAAGAGGACCTTATAATGATGCTCCAGACCAAGTATGACAAAGATCCACCAAGCTGTTCATGAGACGCTGTATGTCTAGTTTTAGCTCTAGCAGCCCCTAAAAGGGGTTAAATGTCCCAGCTGAACAAAGTTGGCTGCAAGCCTAATAAAGATGCTACAAATCAAGTTTGATTAGAATACATGAGAAAAAATCAATTAAAGGATTGTTTATTATTTATTTTTATTTATTTCTAAAATAGGCCAACTGATCCCGCTTTAACAAATGCATATTCGCTATTCATGAATCTTTGGACAATGACGTCACACCTGTAAAAAAGTGAAGGTCAAGCAAAACATACAATTGTAATTATTTCAATATTTCTGTTTCATAAGCAAAGTTTGACCGAAGTCATATCATAGATAAACTGTATGCAGCGTACCTTCATTTCAGAGTAATGAGATTCAGTCATTATATAGCATATATATAATAAAACAGATTTCAACTGAGTTCAATATTTGCATACCATACTAAAGAAAAATATTCATATATAATAAATCAGTTAAATAATTTATAACAAATATATCAAAGCAATCAAGTACTCATTTTAATATGCAATCTGAATAAGTCACAAAAGCAAGAAACCTTTTCATATACAGACGACAATTGTAACAAAGAAAATCTTTTAAAAAGCACTTCCCTACATAAAAGACTTTTATCACACCCTTATTCATGTGATACGCAGACCGTATTCAGCTCTTTCTTTAATTTGATATATGTTGGTATTTGAACAGGTTTTTATCATATTTATTAAACTTACTTATCATTTTGAGATATATCAATATTCTTGCTAAATATACTGAGCCAAAGTTGGCTTTAAAACTGTGAACAGCGTCGTTTAGGATAAACGCTTTGTCTACATTTCACTCAGCGTAGCACAATCAACAGAGTGAAAGAAATTGACACTCTCGTCCAATCAGGCAGAGTGTTGCATAAATCTTCCATTTTGATAAATTATCTATAATGCGTTATCAAGTAGTTTGATTTGCAAACTGTAGTCACATGGCATAGGTAACGAAAACGAATTTAGACGGCGTCGCCGAAAAAAAAGATATTGGTCCAATGATTGCTGGATATGGACTGGCTTGCTAGGTGATATACTTTCGTGCCGTGGCGATGACACGTCAATGGAAGGCTATTGTCAATGTTTTTTTTCCATAGTTCTGGCTACCATAACTTAACAGACGCTATTTTTATATTCTGATGGTCGCGTTCTGGCTACCATAACTTAACTGACGCTATTTTTTATATTCTGATGGTCGCGTCCATTAAAACCCAAAACAGCATTATAACATCTCTAAAGCTGAATTGTTTTAGCTAGTTTTTCCAGAGCAGTTTGATTCGTATACAGGCATTTATCCCGACAGATGTGAATCTGCACTAAAGCGCACATTGCGCATAGGTTTGAGACAGGGATAAAAAGGTCTTGCTCAGAATAGCATTATTCTGTTACACATATAAATATACAGTGTGAGCGTTCGGCAAATTCTCCCACTTCGGTACAAAAGTCACGGCAGCATGATGAGCTGCTATCATTAGCCCTGTTCGTTTGGTCAAATGACGTACTGGCTATGATTATTTACCATAATTAGTCCTGAGAAACTCAAGCTTGAAAACAGGTTCGATGTGTAGTAATCTAAGTAAACAAGGATCTGGCGGTCGCATGGCTTTTGCTTGTTTCTTTGAGGTTTTCTTAGGGACCTTGTTTTATGGTTTACATCAAACGGACACAGTTTTACGTTATGAGATTTACTCTCTTCCGTATATCGGAAAGATAGCTTCCCCACTCACAGTGTAGAAACAGTGAACAACCCAAACGGAAATAGCGATGTGATTATACGACATACACAGTATCTGGGTTTACACGCCGCTGCTATTTTCATTTATTTTTACACTTCAGTGGAGTTCAGGCGTCTTTATCTGTAAGTCGTCAATAGTTTATACATTGAAGAAATAATTCGTCACTTAGATTTCATCAGTAAGTGTGTTAAGTACCGTCGTTATGTTACCGTAATCAAAAGTAATCACCGATTTCTGTTGAAACTTCAGAAAGTTTCACACGAATAAACAGAGTTTTCCCTTCTAGTTGATAATGGACGTGTATAAGATTCATATTAAAGAAGTCCTACATTGTCAATAAATTGTTCTTAAACTCATGCGTTACAAGGTATTTATCATTTGCGTAGAAATATACCGATTTCTGTAGTCGATGTGTCATTTTCATATTGAACGATTTATTGAAAACTGCCCACAATGATGTGAACAATTTGTTGCGATTTTATTGAAAATTTATAGCGATTAACTGGGCGAGATTACAGTAATTCTTTTTCATTTAACTGTTGAAACTGGAGAGATTTTGTAGACAGTGCCAGTGGTATTGGACCTGAAAGAAACTTAAAACATTTATCCCAGTTTCTCGTATTATCAGGGCTTCTCAATTATTTTCGTTTTTTGCCTTCAAGTTGTCAAATAATTTAGTGTTTTTTATTGTCTAGACAGGAATGGTACAAAACTGTCACACCGAAAATTTCAATTGATTTGAATGCATATTGACGAAGCTATCAGCATTTTACTCAGTTTTCAAAAAAAAAAAAATCCTTATTTTTTCTGGTGGTGTTAGCAAATTTGCCATAAATTATTTATTATGCAATTAATTGTAATATTTCTTGATGTATTTACTAGGGAATATATCTTTTTATAACACAATGGTAATTTTAATGTTTCAAATTCTACAACTTATTTGTGATGAAAAGTCAAATCTAAATCCACGGGAATCCGAGAAACTCTTGGTCCATTTCTGCGGGTGAGGGTGGTATCAAATACAGTAACAAAATAATTAAATGGAATAATTTCAATAAAATTTTATGACTCCATCTGAAAGACAAGTGAATTTTCTACAAAATTACACACAAATGCTGTTTATGAAATGGTTAATCAGTTACTGGGAATAAAAACAACCCCCTTAGGCCCCCGAGAATATGAGAAAACAGGATACATGCAGTTTTATCAAATACAAATGTACATACAATAACTAATTTGTGCAATATGTGTTTGAAACTTGGCAGCTGTTTGATTTGAGTGACAATTATTCATGATTATGTTGGGTATAGTTAAGATATAGTTATAGTTTACTATATATGTAAGAACAAAATCGCAATTAGATTTTAAGGCCGTCTAGTTCACTTTTGTTTTTTGTTGTTCATTACAATCTTACCGGTAATAACAATTCTATCAACAGGCGACTGACTACTTTCTGTGTTTTGAAATGTTTAAACTGCGGATAAATTTCTGTGCTTTTTTTAGGTTGAGGGCTAAGTGGCATTCTTTCTCTTCCTGGGTTAATATTTTTGTCAAATGACGGAAACACGCCATGTAAATGCTGGCACCACCTCATTCTCGTGTAATATAGCCTTCATTATGAGTGGTATTATAACAAATACATCATGCTAAGCATTTTAAAAATCTAAGTAATTTTAAAACACTTTCTCACCTTTTTTCCTTTTCTCATGTTATATCTAAGCAGCTTTTGTTCGAGTGTTGTTAATTTGGACTGCTAAACTTGCCTAAGCCTTATTTTTCACTTTAAACATATTTTATTCCCAGTAATACATGTACAGATTAAATACATACATCGTAGTTTGAACAAGATAATTAGGAAAGGATAAGAATGAAACACACAATCTTATAGAATTCTTCTCCTTAATGTTTTTTTTTTCGAGTGTCACTATTTTGCTGAGCACAAGAATTATTTGGTACTTTTTTCAAGGGCGAATGTAATTTACTAGCGGTTTTTTTTTAATATGTTTATTGTTGTTTTTCCTTTAATTGGTATCATCGTTCTATTGCTATTGTTAACTTCTTTTGGGATTACTTAGAAATCTTTTGTGAATATAACTTTCTTATTTTCAATGCTGTAGTGTGTTTCGATTTCCATTTGTATGTTTTCGTCAGTTTTGAATAAAGTTGTGTTTAATTATGTTTTCAAAGTCTGGTGTCGTTTCTTTGCAATAATAACACTAACATTGCTTCATTACAGACAGAAATCAGAATTTAACCGTAATTAGTAATAACAATCTGCCGTTCAATATGGACAAAATCGTATCAAAATATTTGCAATAAGTAGTACAATCTTGTGTGTCAAATCAAAATAAGTCGTTCACTATCATTTCAATAGGGCGTACAATACAATACACAGCACCGCAAATTTGTGTTTAAAACGAAATACGGGAGGAATTAAGGTTGCAATCGTTATCAATGAAAAAGAAAATACACTAAATTCTTATAATGTGACATGCATTCAGAAAATTTGCCTTATTTTTGATAAAACTCATTCAATTTTGGTATGCATCATCTAAACATTCACCGTGTAATCAACTGATTTCACCTTACCTACCGCTCATGTAAGTCATTCTGGACTTATATTGACTGGGGAAGTCTTGAAACATGCCTTTCGAAACACATCTCAAGGAATAAACATACCATTATTTGACAAATATCCAAATATCAATCGAAAAAGTTAGACCACGTTTATCATATTTCAACAAATGATTGAAATCCCATCGCTATTTCCGTTTTGGTTGTTCAATCGTTTCTACGCTGTGTTCTGTGCACGTGCCATCAGGGGAGGTAACTATCTAGAGTCACGGATTTGGACCACTTTCTCACGTACCACAACTGGAGTGTAGGTCCCAAAGCGTGGCGGGGCAAGTCATTCAAAGTCCGCGACATAACCATGGTAGGCGGGTAAACACTGATTAGAAATCAGACCATGGAACTTCTATGCGCAGGTGTTCAGATATTGCTTCATCCATTTCACGAAGTTAAAAATGTTCACAACCTAATTGATGTAAAATGTTCACAACCTAAATTATGTAAAATGTTCACAATCTAAATGATGTAATGATTAATTTATAGCTTATTCAAGAGCAATTGTTTATTAAAACCGAAAACATTCGCTAACGTTTGTGAATTTTTAAAGGGGCAAATATTATTCACTTATTAAGGAGAGATCACATCACCTATAGTCAGTCACATGTCAGAAGCATTTGAAATTTTATATTTTTTTGTAATTCTATTTGAGGTTTCTTTGACAAACAGGGTTTAAGTCCAGACCCAATAAGTTTTCAGATATATGTCAAAGTGCACGAAATACATTCCAGATTTTAAACAGTTTCTGGGGGTGGCCACCCATGCCCGCCTTCTGCTTGAGGGTGAACCTCTCGTACCGCTACCTCCATTCACAACATTTGACGTTACGTCACAGGAATTTAATAAAAAAAATAAAATAAAACTGTCAATTAATTAGCCACATATTACCTCAGCGCTTCTGTATGCCACTGCACTTATCTTTTTCTTTTTTTACGCTCGAATGACTTGACGATATATCTTGCAGCTTTAAGTTATCTTTTACGGAATCCTGTTTAGGTATATCGTATTATTACATACTCGTTTCCATTACCCGTTAAGTTACACTGGTACCGGAAACGTCAATATTTTTCCATATACTGAGACCTGAATTTCATATCGGGCGTGTGACGTAATTCAGCGCGTGTTGTTGCACTATTTTTTTCTATTTAGTTCAGTATTGTCAATCCTATTCAGGTTATTGAACAAATTTATGATATTTACATTATATTTATAGATTTACGTATAGATGCGTATGTTTTGATTTAATCATATTTTATTGCTCTTTGATATATTATTACAATTACAATTCAAACATACATAATCAAAGGGCAAAAGGGTCGGACAACAAGTTCTGACAACATTAGAGACTGTCCTTCCCTTAAATAGATGCGTATGTAATATAAAGGTTATTATCTTTGCATCGGGAAATATGCACTCGTTCTTCAGTCCTAAAGCACAGGCACGGGTCCAGTGTATATTTTTTTGTTTAATATAAAAAATCACTTTCTTTCACACAATTAACCTTTTTATATGTTAGTCAAATGAAAAAATAAATCGATGACAAAAAAATCCGGTCACAGTATCATATACATGGAAAAGGTAAACTATACGAACGTAACGCTATGGGAAGCTACTCGGCAAACTTGTGGAACATTTCAAAATCGGAGTTTATACACTTGCAGCCGCTACCTGCATGATTGCACCTTCGAAATATTTAAAGCCTTCCATAAATACTAAACTGACCCCATAAATTGCTTTGAAATACACAGTACAAGTCTCTACGAGCGAAATATTTCAGTTATCCCCGGTGATTTCATTCCGGATAGCGGACGTGTTCCTGGTTTTTATCACTTCGTTTGGCAGCTGAAATCGCGCAATATTTCCGCTAATGAACTCCCGATACAAAGCTAATAACCTATAAATATTAAACATGACAACGTGATAAATATTGTCGATGCCTAGCATATATTCAGTTTATTTACTTCCATCACTGATGACCAAAATGGGCGGCTCCCCATGAACACTGTTAAACATTTTTAGTGGGGGGGGGGGGGGGGGGAGTGCAAGTTACAGAAGACACTTCAATTCCAAAAGCTTCCCTGTTTTTAGTGTGACAGGCGTAAATCATCTGTACACGAGACACTTATCTGAATGTTAGTATTTTTAGTTGAAGGTGTGGATCCAGGCTTGAACCCTCAAAACCTGGTTTCGTAGTCAGACAATGCTACCATAGTTATCATTGGATCACTGCGTCCGCTTTCTGAAATCAATAAGCAATATGTATTTATAGCTCTGACGATCTATACCCAACACAGTCCATCGACCCGTTACTATGTACATGTATTTACCTTAATACCTTCCGTATATTGATATGTTATGCTTTCAATAGACCATGAACTCCAATTTTCAAGGTTAGATCAATATTTAAGTAATGTATTAATATCATAGGTAGAAAAGAAAATGTATTTGGATTGAACAACTATACACTACCGTTACTGACCGATTAAAATCAATATTTTGCTGTTACAAATGCTTTTAGCAAAATTGAAAAATAAATCATAAAGCGGAATGGTTTTTCAGAAAAAATGTATAAAAGATATGTGATAATAATTGAAGAAATGGGATGTTCCAGCAGTCATCAGACTCAACAAAATGTAAACAAAAAACCAGGTAAGCGATTCTTATATACACCTTTCTTTTAAATGGTTCATATATTTTGTTAACAATAATCTATCATTTAACTGGTGTTGTAGTGTTGATATAGTTTCTGAAACTTTTGGATCATGGAGTCCATTCAATATCTTTGTGATAGAATTTTGCTTAACCCGAAGATAGGGGGCGTGAGGGGTGTTGTACTTTCCATTACCTCTCATGAACAGACCCAACCAAACCGAGCCTGCTATTATTTTGCTTGGTTGCATTCTATGCTAGTAAAATTTTATTAAAGATCTTTAATTCAATACGTAATGTCCTTGCTTACTATTTAAATTACCGTAAGTCAGTTCGTGTATTAAGTACATATCGTAAGTATCGTAAGTCAGTCACGTGTTTTCTGGTTAAGCTCTTTACGCTGACGTGGATTAAAAATTCACAAGGTTTGCAAGTACTTAGTTCTTGCATTTTTATCCTAATATGCTGATGTTCATTTATGATTATTTACTCACCCTATGTCGTGAGTAAAATTCCATGTTCCTAACTACAATAACAACAAGAAATGTACGATACAGGTCTAAGTATTTGACAGCATTTCAATAAAAAAAACAAAACAAAAAAAAAACAAAACAAAAAAAACGAATATATTCTTCTTGTAACTATGTTGTGGTAATCGCGGTAATCGTTATCTTCCTGAAAACATACTGTCATTATTTAAGGCAAACATACAATATGATTTACATTAAAAAGTTTTCTACCCTGTTCAGCATGAAGATCGATCTACTGTTATAATAACCCTATTTTATTCAAATATGAAAATTCCATGCATATTTCCGTTAAAGCGCGGGAAGATATACGTCGCGCAGGCCAAGAAAGAGTGCTACCATATTTGATCAATTATTCTTAGGAAGTAAAGTGATATTATAGGCCGGTGTTACTCTTGGATTCATACATCACGCCATGTACCCGGATAATCCTAACTCTGTTCAGCGACCCTAACTCAGTGCCGAAATGGCTGACAGAAAGACGATGTATGTGGTTAATTTCCTAGTCTTTTTTCGTGTTTTTATGTGAGTATGCAATGTTAGCGTAAAACTTTTGATAGTCATAATATCCTGTATTGATAACATGTTTTGTGTATTAAATATTTCAATCGAAATGTCAATTATGTGGCTGGAATTCATTAAAATGTACTCAAAAAAGTCTTCAAAATGAAAATGTTTTATGTTTCTAACTGTTTTAAAGTACCAGAAATTGCAGTAAGACCTTACTTATTAAATGTATTAGTTCCATAAATATCTCTTTGACAATGTTTAACAGTATCAAAGTTTGAAATCGATTTTTATAGCTTAAAAATTGTATTGATTATGAGGTGGATTTAAATTTGCGGATAATTTCTAACTGATATAGGAAACAGCGCTGGATAAATACGAACTTAGAATGGATAAACACCTAACCAAACGAAAACTGCTGTTCGTCTGTGCTTTTTTATGGACTGCTGATGCTCGAAGTTCTTTGATCTACCCACCCCTGCAGGGATGTGGGATTCCTATGTCCAACTTATCCGACTCGTGATTTTTTGCCGGCGGACAAGTGCATTTTTCATTCTGTGTGTCCGCGGACAAGGATACGTTTTCAGGTATAAAATGAGAAAACATAGAATATCATTTAGATTGTGTGTTGCTTCAAGTGTATGGAGGTGATAAAGATAATGGGTTCTTTGACTAGGTCTCGCGCACACTGTAATTCGGTGACTATGATAAAATATCAGAGAAGATTTAGATACAAGAACATTTATTTAACGTCGGAAAAGTATAAATATATAACGCTAGCTTAAAGCTATTTTCCGACAAACACATGTAAATAAGCTCAACATAAGTAAAACAGCTGTAATAAAATGCAAATATGTTAAAGCACATTAAAGCAAATAAAGCATCTGGCTTTAAGTAGATAGAAACAAATCACAAATTATCACATATATGTTACAGCGCATTAAAACAAAATAGCACATACGTACTAGCAAATAAAACGAAAAAGTAATTTACCACATACAGATTTAGCACATTTAAAGCAACATAAAAAAATTAGCTGACACTACACAAAAATGAGAAGAGTCACATTTTACAACATGCATTTAAAAAAAAAACAGCATAAAAGAAGAAACCATATACATGCTAAAGGGAACATTAGAACTACTTAAAGTAGCTGAAGAAAAATATTTGCATCATCAGCATATAGCATTCTGTAACTAAAAGTAAAGAAAAGGAAACAAGGGTTACACACAGAGAACTAAAAGGACATTTAAAGACATCAGAAACGTAAACAACTTAAAAAAGTATTATGACAAGTTTGTAAGTAGAATTCCAACTGCTGAGACAATAAGTCACTGTCAAAGGAAATATTTGACCAAGTAGTCAGCCAAATTAAAATCAAAAGCACACAGAGATCGCAAGTATGACTAAAACAAGTCGGAACGTTTTAAGAGTCTTTCTCTGAATTCATCTGGCTTTGCACCATTGCGTGACCAGTGTTTCGGGCATGACCTCAAAAGATCCTGAACACTGCTAACGCGATTTCAGACTTTTATGAACGTTAAAAGGCAAATATTTCAACAACTTATATTTTACCACAGTTACTGTGATATGCATTTCTTTTCATTGTCCTAAATAAAGAATTCAAACTCCAGTCTATTTGCGCTTTCATGAAGGTTTGATATTACAAATCAGAGCAAGAGAAATTTGACTATGGACAAGTGGATTTTAAGTGTCCGTGGACAAGTGAAAAATGTAAGGATACCCACACCCCTGTCCCGTCAGTCCATGCATCACTCCCCCACCCCGCCACACCACACACACTTTTATTCCCTATTTACCGTCTGAAAAATATCATATTTAATAATTAATCATAAATCTAATCCCATTTAAACAATATCAAAAATATTCCATTAGCACCTCTATAAAAATCTCTTACACTATACGATATACAAGATTTGAAACAGAGAGAGAGAGAGAGAGAGAGAGAGAGAGAGAGAGAGAGAGAGAGAGAGAGAGAGAGAGAGAGAGAGAGAGAGAGAGGAGAGAGAGAGAGAGAGAGGGTTGGGAACTACAGAACTTCGAACATCGGTGGTATTAAATAATTTCTTATGTAAATATATTAATAATTTTGACTTTTATACTGAGTTACTTTTTAGGGTTTATCCAGATTTTTCCAAACATTGCTGTCTGCATAATATTAAAATTATGAAAAAATATTTGACTGTAGTGGACATACATATAACATCTTAAAATTAATGACAAAGTTTGAAGACAATACCGCTTATAAAGTAATGTTTACAATAATCAGACCATGTACATGTCAACTCATTCATTTCTATAGAATACTAGTCAGTTAGGTGTTTATCCGTCACACAATTTCGTGTAAGTTAGGTTTTTATCCATTCTTCATGTAAACTGAGTTCGGTTTTTATCAAATCAAAGTTAGGTTTTTATCCCTTTTCTCGCTGTCATTACATTTGAACATGTATTGTGTCAACATGTAGTGGGTTAACAACATAGTGTAAAGGGGCCTATAAAGCAGTATATCTTTGCTTTCAAACAACAAAATAGTCGAGGCATCAAAAGCATAGAAGTATTTTTAAAGATTTTTTTGTAAAAGTTTTCATTGAAAAAGTTGCCTTGTTCGTCGTTTTTCCACCTGAATACACAAAGGTTGATATATTTAACATGATACATTTTGAAATAAATATACACTTGATCAATGGAGATAGATATAACAACAGAAACATTCCTTTATACATCGTAATTACACAGAAAACAAAGTTGTATCGGCTTTACATCCGCCATGTTGGCACTGAGTTAGGGTCGCTGAACAGAGTTAAGATTATCCGGGTACATGGCGTGTACATACCGTACATAGAACACTGACCTGAGTTCAACACATAGAGGATATTACATGAGTGTCTTTTCATATTGAATTTATTAAACGAGTTGAATAAAATAATAAAATGCGAGGCTCTGCCGAGCATTTTATCAATTTTATTCAACGAGTTTAATAAATTCAATGTGGAAAGTCACAAATGTAATATTCTTTTTATCACATGTTAGCCTTTTTTGTCGAAGCATAAAAAATTCGACTTTCTTATACTATATAAACAAGACAATTTGACCTGCGTCGCCTATACTATAAATGACGTCGACGTCAAAGCTTTATTACACTAGTGTATTATCATTTTTATTTAATGGCTTTATTACACTCCCGCGACGTCAAACATGTGATAAAAGTTATTAATAAAAGGTGGACACGTGTTTTTGGAGTGCTTGTTACATTTCCGTTCACAGACACTTGGGGGTCAGCACCCCTCCCCCTCTAAAAAGGCGAAAATATATTGGCTGACGGTTGGCAGGGGCGGATTGGAGGGGATAGGTGCTGACCCCCAAGTGTCTGTGTTTCCGTTGACCTCATGTTGTATTTGATGTCAGCATACCTGTACAAAATGTACTGCAATTACATGTTGAAACCAACAACAATTTGCCAAATGCCTTTTTCTTCAGAAGTGTCAAACTTTTTTCTAACATTTATCGTCGTAGGCCTAATCGTCTTTTATTCTTGTGAAAAGTATGACCATAGTGCTAAATTTCAACAAAACGCGTTACTATTAATAAGAGACAGGCTGTAATGTGGGATCCAATCGTTGTGACAAACCACGCCATTTATATCTTACATGAAAAACAAACAAATTTTTGCTTTGACTAAATGTTATAGTCAAGTTCATGCTAGAGAAACATATATTTGATATTTTTCACTATGAAAATAGCAGATAAATCTCACTCTAATTATTCCGATAACATACAATTATTTGTTCTAGAAGACTTTCCAAATGTGTACTTTTTCATTACGTTTGCGTTATAAATAAGTATACTAGTACCACTCACTACTTACGACGCTCGCCATTCGGATATGCTGAAATGGTCACTGTAGTGGATAGTGAATATCCGGACATGTCGTCAGACCGCCAAAAGATAAATAATTTGAGCCGGATTTCTAGTTATAAATGGTTTGTTTGCTTTTATTTTGCAAATCGCTCATGTACGTAACATTTCAATATAAAAATATCTTTAAATAATGAACAACATATCTTTCATTTTCACACGTGGCTACCATACCACTGGTATTGACTCGTCAAAACATTTTCAATCTTAATTTGAAACAAACAAATACTTAGTATCCTCCTGCTTTTTGGATACATTTGCATATCGTTTTTAAATCACGCCTTACTTTAGTCTAGCTGAACGTTTTAGCGGCCAGAATACCTTGCACGGGCTAGTGGAAACAAAATAGTTCCGTAGAAGACATGGAAAAGGTCAACATATAAAAACAATGCTTTTAACAATAAGAAAACTTGACTGGGAAATAATTAAACGGAATTTGCCTATTTTCATTGCAGTTCAGCCACCAGTCCCCCCTCCGCCAATTTCTCCACCAAAACAACACGACCCTGGAACAGAGGCGAAACAAGATGTCTCCAAACCTCTTGAAAAAACGCAGACACCTGGAACTGGGCCCGCAGCAGATGATAAAGCAACAAAAAAGGGTCGCCCAGCGACTGAGGAGTAAGAAATCAAAATTGATAATAACAAATGTCTTTTAATCAAGGAAGGTGCAACGTTCCAATTGTCCAATGTTGTATTCACGATATATCCGATTACTAATCGTGTAAGTTGAGGTTTCACCTCATTGAAATCGAAACTTGTGTTGGGGTGTTGAACGAAGCTATCGCAGATCGGTGGCTCTACCCAGATGTCCACCCGTGCCTGAAATTATGCTTGGATGGCACTAGAAACAACACAAAAATGCGCCAAATGACATTACATTGTGTCAGTGTTACTTAAAACCGTATATAGCATTTCGCTAGACGGGAAAAACGTGAAATTAAAACAAAGTGTGTTTGAATGCTGTTAATGCCTAGTTCACATTTGGCCTGCGATGCGTCTGCGGAGCCCGTGGACTACCCGTATCCTTCTTTCCGTGCTGCCTCCTTGTGGAGGCAGGAAGCGACGGTGCGATTTTCGTACGGATTCACGGGCTCCGCAGCCTCTACGATTATGTTTAGCGAAAAGTTATACACATTTGAAAAAATCGTTAGCCCGTTGACATATTGCAGGCGGCATTGCACAAACCCCGCACGGGCACCGTTATGAGGCCGCGTGCTGATCGTGCAGCCAACGCACGATTTCTGTGGACATGGTGCCCAAAAGAAATCTTACGGAGTTTGTAGACTCGTGAGACCTTCTCATGGCCCTTGCACAGCTGTTGCTAGGTTGCTGCTCGCTGCCCGAGCAGTACCCGTGAAATCGCATGTAGGCTGAGCAATCATCGCGCGGCAACCCTGCAGTGGCCGCACCATTGCCGTGCGGCGGCCTTGATATAGGCAAAACATTTTTCAGATGGTTATATATATATATTATATATATATATATATATATATATATATATATATATATATATATATATATATATATATATATATATATATATATATATATATTGGTAATCTCCAGCATGCTTTCATAATTCGTCTGTTTAGGGAAACGATAGTAACACTAAGACTCAGAGCGTCACCGTATCTTCGCAGTGCAGCCTCTGCACGGATACCGTACGGACGTTGACGATTTCCGTGGGCAGCTTGCGGAGACTTGCACAACTGCTCTGAAATTGCACGATTTTTTTATAATCTCCGCGTAGCGTCCGTACGGATTTCTCCCGGCCTTCCCACGAGAGCCTGTACAAAAAAAGTGGCACAATGCTTGTATATAATGTGAACACCGCAGCCCGTAGCCACCTAGGATTCCCCAAATTTATTAAAAAAAGTCTCGCTACATGTCAACTCTTATAAGGCTAGAAGCATTATACATGCATATGCTTAATTGCTGAATAAACGTTGTTGTTTTGTTTTCGTTGTTGTTTTATAATAGAAGCTGCTCTAGAAAAATTATTTTGTTTCAGTCTATTATAGATCGTAACATATATCTCAGAAAGTAAAACTGTTTTTGACAGAAATTGACCAGTAGAGACAAAAATACCGAACATTTGTTACTTATGGAAGAGTTGCATCCAATTTGGCAATATAAATTATAGAATAAGTTTTTACTTGGCATAGAAAATTTGAATAAATAGACTCGAATTTGATATATTTTTTCATCTTATTTTCAGAGAGAAGGCAGAGTTCACAAAGTTTTGTGAAGGTAAGAATGCAACTGTCTATGATAATTTGTGACTTAAGTAAAGTATTACTTAAGGGGATGATTAAGATGCTAGAAAAGATTAAGAAATTGTTGCTACCCCTTACGTAAGTTCAATTGGTTTATAATATTTATCGTTATATGCAGTTTTATGCTCGGATCTATTAACTTTGTGTTGAGCGGCCGACAGCTTAACAACTAGACCAGATACATTATTTTAAAATGGTGTCATTTTAGAACAAAAACAGAAAGCAAAGGAATTAGAAGATCAAATCAGACAAATGATGGCAATGTTAGAAAAGGTAAGAGCTTCGTTTTGAGTTATCTGCCCACCCTTGAAATGTCGTGATGTCTAGAGAAATTAAAGCTGTTTAAAGATCATATCCAATGGCTATCTTTCACTGAAATATCTTTATATTTAGATAATTACTTTAAAAGTAGAAACTCCTCATAAGAAATATTTAGCTTTCTAAATAGATAAATTAATTGTGTATTTAGAGCTACATTTACATGTAAATGCCGTGCAGTGACAGTCGACTGTTTAAAAACACTTTCAGTTTTTACTGGTACTACACATTTATTCTGATTGTGTTCAGCTATACACGTAAACAACGTGTAGTATTTTCAACATAATGCACAGAACTGTTAACACACACAAACGTGTTAATTTTATATTTTACATAAACTTTATGTAGTATTTACTCATGTTTTCAGATATGAAATTTGGGTCTAGTACACCTTTAACGTAAAATCATGGAATTCGTTTCGAACACCGAGCGTGAGGGCAGGAGACTGCGACTCGCATACTCCGTGTTTTAGATTTGAAAGGCACTGACCTAAATACTTTTTCTGTTGCAGACAGGAGCGGGGAGTCCGTCATCACAGGCTCTCATTGGCAATGTTAATATGGAATATCCATCCTCTTCGAAAATAGTCCGTATCTTCACAAGCAGCACATTCACAGGTTAGGTTTGTTTTTGTAGCATCATATGAACAGTTGATTAAATGTATATGTTACAGTGTAGCTGCATAGTTAAGCTTTTCTTCACAGACTGTTCATTTTCACACTGGCCATAGCTTTCGCAGAAGCAGGGGTTCCAACGCAGCGGCGGTGGAGGATTCGTCGCAGAAGCGGTGGAGAAATATGGCCGACTGACTACATTTATGCTGTCATCGGTACGTTTTCTAATGACCTTTTCACGTTTGACTGAAAACAGCCAGTGAGACAGGAGCCCACATGTGTACTCTTCCAACCAGAAACACTTGTTCAGTGCAATTCTTTGTCATTAATGTAAACACTTCTGTACAGTTTGACGAGGGGCTGCCGTTTTTGTAGAATTCGCATTAAAAATGGCAAAATCTTGTACAAAACGACCCCTGAGCATGTTTGCAGCAAAACGTAAGTACGGCCCTGTCAAGCAAAAACTATTTCTTCGTAACAGGTGAATTTTCATTACACGCATATGAAAAAATCGACCAAAAATGATTCCAACGCAGTGTGCCGTGGGTACATTTGCAACGCATTACGGTGGATCTTGTTTCTTTTATGTTCGTTATGGACTTTTAACTTAAGTAAACAGCATTTTCTTGGGATTTTGATAGGGGTAGGCCCATGAAATCACTTTGACATCAGCAACAGAAACTTAATGTTTAGTAATAATATACTTTTGAATGCACACACGAAAATCTTTATTTTAAACCATAATGTTTTTACTAAATCAACTGCCAAATAATAAAGCCGTGTTCTTTCGTACTAAATACACCCCCCAATTATGATTATTGATATTAAAGCATGAAGGTTTTCTTCATTTTCCTTTTCCCTTATTATATACAAAATATCAACTGACATCATAGAACAGACCAACTTATCTAATATACAAACTGACAGGGTTTCTGCTGTCCCTTTGTTTTTGCCACATATAATATCGAAGTCGGGTTTGCATTGGAGTGGGGGCGGGAGAGAATTCTTCAACACACTCCACATGCTGCAAGCATTTGTCATTTTTATAAGTTTTTAATCATGTTTTAGCATATTTAAGTATGTTCCCAGCTACAATTTTTCTTCAGTTTTTATAGTAAGAATAACTGAAATGAGTTGATTCCTTGTCGTCCTCTTGGCGCTAGAACAAGGAGTTAAAGGTCTCTTAATATGTTTGATTGGCGCTGTGGCAGTTTTCAGAGGAAAATGAAGATTTTGTTTTTCATTTTTTGTAACATTTCTTTCTGCTTGTCCGTTGTTAGTGATTTGTACTCTGTTTCTCCGTTTATCTTTCAATGTTAAACTTAAACATGTCAAGATAAACATTACTGAAGATAAGGCCATGAATGTGGCGTATGGCGTTAACAGGCTTTTCTTTTGATTTGACCTGGTAACCTAGTTTTTGACCCCACATGACGAAGTTTCGAACTTGACCTAGAGATTATTAAGATAAAAATTCCATGCACAGTGTGTCTATCATGTGATCGCGCTACGTCATTTTGAGCTCGAAAGTGGAAGTACAAAGGCAAACAAAAATTGAAAATTAGGGCGTAAATTTTTTAATCTATATATTGTGTTTATGTCGTGTATATGACTCGAAACCTATTTAAAAGTGCTATCCCCGCGATTTCCCCACCAAAAGCTTTTCGTTTTAATGCTATTCTTGTTCAGTTGACTTGCACATTTAGCGCATACTGTCGAAAGTGGTTGAACATGAATAGTGTTAAAACAGAAGGTTTTGGCGGGACAATTGTTGTACCGGGGCTAGCACTTTCAAATAGGTTTAGAACGATGTACATGATATTAACACAATATAAAGAATAATAAACTTACGCCCTGATTTATTATTTTTGTTTACGTTTCCAATTTCACTTTCGGGCTCAAATTTAAATCACGTAGCGCGATCATGTGATTGAGCACAATTATGTAAGTTTGTATCAAATCCAAGCATAAATGAAACCTTATATGACAGAGGGCCAGAATAGAAAATTTGCCTCTTTCAGGGGTTGTATCTCTTGCAATCTGACTAAAGTACATATCCTATTACGCTACGCTTAGGATCTCTATCGATAACCTCGTTCTGACGACCTTTCCGCTAGCCAATCAAAAGCTAAGTTACAACATTCTGCAAGCTTAAAAAAGCCTTGGTTTTTGATATCTACAATTCTTATGTCGTAAGAGGGCGGATAGCCGGTTAGCTCAGTCGGTAGGGCACTTGCTCTGTTAGCGAGGGTCCCGGGTTTGTACCTTGGACTGACTGCAAATTTTTCTTACTCTTTGACATTCGAACAAGTCGTCAGATTGGTTAAAATAAAAATAGATTTGCGAAAATAAAAATAGCAATATTAGAAATCCAAAACATACTGAAGACGAATGTGAATGGGTTGTTCTCAGATCTTCGTTTAGAAAATCAAGTACTTTAGTCAGATTGTATCTCTTGAACGTATGATGGAATCTGGCTGGTTTTCTATAGGAACCGAGATCTTATTGTGACTTAATTTGTGTGTAAATGTAGTTAAAGTCGAAAGTAAAATGTCACTGCCATCATGTTCATAAGGTGAACATTTTGGCTCCTTCAGGAATTAAAATCTGTTGAAAATCAGGTCTCTATCGTGTTCAAAAGGAATTGTGGACGGACGACGGACAGACAGACGACTGACGGACGACGGACGAAGGACAATCAAATAATCTCATCTTGTCACTAAGAAAAAAATCAAAACTTTTTCCTTGACACTTTGAGATTCTGTGGTAAACGTTTAAAAATAAACGGATCATATTGTTGAAGAAGAGGTAAATTAGCCTACTTGTAAAAAGTCTTAACTCAGTAACACAGCTGCTCAATGGCATTTTGTTAAGGTATGCTACATATTAGTAATTGTATTTAGTCAAGTTAGTTTATTATACGAGGTAGAAGTCGCATGTGATCAAATTAGAAAATAAATATTGTCACTTGATATTATGTATTTACGGATGTGCAAATCGATGTCATATTTATTCTACACTTTCAGTTTCTGCTGCTATCTAATGTCAAAGTGATTTCATGGCCCTACCCAATCACAATTCTGGGAAAATGCTGTTTACTCCAATTTAAAGTCAATAGCGAACATTAAAGAAACATTATCCACCGTAATGCGTTGCAACTGTACCCACCGCACACTGCGTTGGAATGATTTTTGGTTGATCATTTTGTATGCTTGCAATGAAAAATCGCCGATTACGGAGAAAACGTTTTTGCTTGACAGTGTCAGACTTACAATTTGATGCAAACGTGCTCAGGGGTTGTTTTGTACAAGATTTTACCATTTCTGATATAAATTCTACAAAAACGGCAGTCCCTCGTCAAACTGTACAGAAGTGTTTACATTAATGACAAAGAATTGCACTGAACAAGTGTTTGTGGTTGGAAGAATACACATGTGGGCTCCTGTCTCACTGGTTGTTTTCAGTCAAACGTGAAACACTCGTTAGAAAAAGTACCGATGAAAGCGTAAATATAGTCAATCGGCCATATTTCTCCACCGCTTCTGCGACGAATCCTCCACCGCCACTGCGTTGGAACCACAGCTTCTGCGAAAGCTATGGCCATTGTGATTTTTACATGTTAATTGTGAACCGTTACTTCAAACAGTTTTTGTGTATCAGTTGCATCTTGTTATTTTGTTGACTCATATCGCAGTTTTTGTGATTAAATATGTCTGGTACATATAAGGGAACTAATATTATAGTATCGACCAGTATTGAGTCTAAGGCTTCTAATTTTGTCTGTCTTGTTGGTACAATTAAGAAGATGTTAAACCACAAATTAAAGCTTAAGTTCGAAACATTGCGTATTGCTTTTGCCAAGAAACTTTGAGATATTGCTGTACACGCGTCTATAAGTTAACGAAGTGATTATTCTGTTCTTGTTTTCGAATAGTGTGCAGTTCTGTTACTAATTACTTAAGAAGAAAAAAAAAACAACAACAAACTTTTTGTTAGAATTATGGAATGAATTAGAACTTGTGTGACTCTGGCGTCGGTGTCACATTTGCTTGCAAGATTTTATCAGTAACCATTGGGTATACTGGATTGAAACTTCACACGAGACGTTTTAAGTCATCAAACATATTAACTCATTCAAGTTAGGCAACCCTTGGTTGAATTTGATTCAAAACTGTCGTGTTGTATGTCGGCAACAACTCCATGCATCGAATTGAAACTTCACACAGTACTTTCTAGTCATCACACCTACTGAAATAACGGACTAAAATAACTCTTGATTAAACTTAATACAAAATTATGACTCTTTTGTACTTGAAAAGTTCGCTTAAAGTTTTGCAGGCAACTAGTTATCAAACGGTTTTCAAGTAACAACTAAATTTGTTGGGTTGAAGCTTTACGCAATTCGTCACAGTCAACAGACCTGCATTGACCAAATAAGATAACTTTTGGTTGAGTATAATGTAAATTGTGGCATTTTTTTCAACTTAGAAAATTAAGTTATAGTTCCGCATGCAACTTACTGTTATTCTTGCATACCAGACGGGGATTTCCAGTATTTTTACCGGTGCTGGAAAAATCCATCTTACACCCCGGGGTGTAAGATGACTCTCATGCTGTAAATGACGTATTACGAACTACATATATGTAGAAGATTTATGTAATAATTATATTTTATTTCATAAAACGGAATAAAAATCCAATACCTTGACAATTCCTCTTTGTTCCTGATAGTATATTTCTCGATTCAAAAAACGTCATGACGTATTTCCTGTTTACGGACGTTGGTTTCCCGCGATTTGTTTAAATACGCTGCTGTAAGAAATAGTTCTAAAAAGAAAGCCGTTCGATTGATTTTATTTTTATCTTTATTTCTTGAATACGGTATGCAAGAAAAAGATTCTATCACTGGCTGTAGTTGCAGATGGGAATATCAGGCTCTCGGGTAACTGGTTACGCGGTAACTCGGCAGAGCCTCGTTACCGCCTAAACATATCAACGAGGCCGGAAATTCCACATCTGCGCCTACAACTAGTGAAAGAGTCTTATAATCTGTTTTCACGAACAATCAAAACGCACACAAGTCAGCAGTCTTCTTATCAAACATAATTACATATCCGAGTAAGAGAACTGACGGTTATTATGACCTTTATTTGAGTTTTAGTTTTGCATGCAAGTTGTTATTACTGCCACATTTTGTAATAAATTGTAATAAGATAACTCGGGTAATAAAGTTTTGCCTAGTTATGGCCCTTGTTTAGCTTTGTCGAGTGGTCGAGCGCTCTGTTTTACAGACCACTTTTCAGGTATATGTAATTTTAACGTAATGGACACATAATGGCAGTCGGCAATTCCCGTGCACTTCGGCATTCTCCAAACATTAATACTACTCATAAGAACCCATAATTCTCCGTAACATATAGCTGAGAAAGTCGAAATCGTGTACAACGGGGAATCCGTATTTCAGACGGATTTGTCGATTGTCATTAATATGCTACCTTAAATAATTGAATAGATACGAAGCAAGAGAGGAACATGTTGATGAAGGTCGCCTACCCGAAGATAAAGGAACACTGTCGTAAGGTTGGTTACGAGTTTCAGGTGGTAGATATGAGGTGGGGTATCAGGGACGAAGCCACCGATGACCATATGACAACCGAATTGTGTCTCAAAGAGTTAAAATTGTGCCAAAAGCTTTCGACAGGACCAAATTTTGTGGTAAGAGTTATGTAGGATACATGTTTTCTTTATTAATCGGACATAAGAGAGGTGTCTGAAAGTTATGCTATACTGCATTATGAATATAGAGGAAATAGACTAGCCCATTCATAAATATTGGTCTTGTTATAAAAAAAGCCAAATAAATCACAACTGGGTACGTATTCTCACACCGCTGAGAATAATGACAGAAAGTTCTAATAGAGTTGATAAATCAGAGACAAGCTGTATAACCGGTCAGATAGTGTTTTCTGTCTGTATTCTCTGCAGCGCTCATACAAAAACGCTATAGAGTTTACAAGTTTATTTTCAGACGTGCATGAAACTTATCTTACATTAGTCATGTCCGTTTTAACAATCTACACATCTTTTCCAAGTGTTAGTAACACGTTGATTATGGTAATTTTCAGTCTTTACTCTCGCACAAGTACGGCTACACACCTTTTCCAAGAGTTATTGAAGCTGTTGACTTTGAGAAAATATTTGACAACATCGAGGAACCAAATACAAAAGACTTGTTTCAGAAGTATGTACTATTCTATTTAATGTTTAATTACACTTTCGGGAAAATAATGATTTGATAAACTCGAGATTAATATTCTAAATAACTTTAATATATTGCCAGATGCCATTGACAAACAAGGATTAAAACTGTTGTTCAGCAAAGACACAACTGAAAACATTTAAAGACATCGGTACGGCCTACATTTTTCGTACGATATTGTCATTGAAAAAACATACAAAGTGCCCATTTTATAGCTAGGCATGTAAATAATTGAGGAAATGTTTGAAACTTTAAATATGACCACAGTCAGATATATGGGCGGGTCTTTTGAAGTATTTTGTTAGTGTTACTACAAAATGAATAATGAGCCTTTGAGCCTCTGAAGTTGTCAAGCCCGTCCGCTTAGCTCAGTAGGTAGAGCGTTAGTCGGCGGATCGCGGGATCGTGAGTTCGATCCCCGGGCGAAGCGTATGTTCTCCGTGACGATTTGATAGAAGACATTGTGTCTGAAATCATTCGTCTTCCACCTCTGATTCATGTGTGGAAGTTGAAGTTGGCAGTTACTTGCGGAGAACAGGTTTGTACTGGTACAGAATCCAGGAACACTGGTTAGGTAAACCTGCTAAACGTTACATAACTGAAGTACTGTTGAAAAACGGCATTAAACTCAAAAGAAACAAACTGAAGTTGCCAAAACTTGAAATATTGACTCTATTAATGCTTGCTTCAGATGGTTTACAAGGGATGATAACTCTGTACCTCCAGCATATATACTGTCATCAGTCAGTACACACATACCGGACTTTCTCAGTAATGATAAAGACAAACAGAAGGTGGCCAAGGATCAATGGTGGGAAGAGAGTCAGGAGATGCAGGAGGCACTGTTAGAAACAGTGAAGAAAGCTTTTGACAAGAACAAGGCTAGAAAATATATTATGTCTGGTAAATTGGACGCTGTATTTTGATTTACATTTTGCAATTGGGTTGCGGTTTTTCAAATCCTTATCTGTATTTTAAGTCATTATAGAAAAAATATAAATAATAATATTAAATGCTTTTGAAAAATGATAAGAAGACACTGTCAGAAAAGCGGAGAAAGCTTTTGACAAGAACAAAGCGAGAAACTATATTATATCTGGTAATTTGGACGCTGTATTATAATTTTAAATTACATTTTGCACGTTGATTGCAGGTTTCAGATCTTTTACTGTATTTGCTCTCCACGTGGAGATTTAAATATAATTATAGAAAATGCTGTTGTAGAACTTCCAGCCGGAAAAGCTTCCTCTCATTATCTAGATTATTTTCAAGAAGAAAGTAAATGTAGGAAGAATATATAAATAACATTATATATATATAATATAGGGATATAGTTTTAGCGTTGTCCTTCCGCCCGTCCGTCCGGAGCCATATCTAGAAAGTGGTTTGGAATATTTAAATAATACGTCATATACATGTTCATCACTATGGAGTTATACGGCCCGTCAAGTTTCAGTCAGATTGCCCAAGTAACACTAGAGTTACGGCCCTTAAAAGTTTCTAGTGTTAACTATATAGGGTACTATAAATATGGCAATTTCTGCTTCATAACTTGGGATATATTAGACATAGAACTATGAAGCTTATATTAAATTTAGATCATCATAATGTGGTATTGCACACACAATTTTGTCAGGATCTCTTTAGTAACTTCAGATTTATTGCCTTTTAATTGTTTAAAAATCCACATATTTGTACATAAGAAACTAACCAATTGGTAGAATTTCATTAAATTTCTTTCATTGTTTTCCATGAACATTTATTGTAAACATGTGATGTTGTGTACCCTCACCCGGTCACTCCCACTGCTTTGGTCACCTCCCTCTCACCCCCACCCCAATTTTTTTTTCATTCCTTATTTTAAAAATTTTCAAACGTTCCATGAATATTCATCAACTTGCAAAGTTGTACCCTTCCCCCACCGGGCTCCTCCACCCAATCACCCCCACCCCCACCCCGATCATGCAGCATTCGCCCCCCCCCAAAAAAAAAACAATAATTGTTTCTTCATTTTTTATTTTCCATCAATATTATCAACATGTGAAGTTTTTTACCCTCACCCAGTCACCCCATCCCCACCCCCCCTAGCTCCCCCTCCCCCTCCAAAATAAACAACTTTTTTTATTCCATTTGTTTAAATTTTTTAAACCTGCCATGAATATTTATCAGCATGTGAAGTTGTAACCACACCCACCCCTCAGCCCCACAACCACCCACGTTCCAGATTTCTTACTTGATTGTGCTGTCTTTAAAGGACAAATGTTCATGTTAAACAGCGACACTTGGTGCCAAACTACTCGAATACAATATTTTTTTTTCTAGTTACACTTCAAGCTAACATTTCAAATAACTCCATATAATTCTAAAAGCTAAGCTTATTACAGTAAACATATTCAATTCAAAATAATTTCATTAGTCAGGATCAACACGTAACGTACATTTATTATGTACACTTAAAACATTTGTTTTCTGTTAAATTGATCCTGACTAATGAAGTTATTTGCTTCATAGTAACATTCTTATCTTTTTGCCGGATATTTTTCTTTGCCATTCCTCACCACAAACCCATTCGGCGGGGGATACCAATTAATCGAATTTGCTTGTTGGATCAGGTTTGCCAAACTACAAAGGCATGATGACGGTTGTTTGGCAAACGGCTCGTTTAGGCAAATGTATGGTGGCGATTACTTTTCTCCAACGACTTGTTCTTGCCAAAATACGACGGTGATCATCTGCAAACTGATTGTTTTTGGAAAATTATGATAGCGATTATTTACCAGTGACTTGTTGCCAAAATATAATGGCGATTAT
Source organism: Mercenaria mercenaria (assembly GCF_021730395.1). NCBI lineage: Eukaryota > Metazoa > Mollusca > Bivalvia > Venerida > Veneridae > Mercenaria > Mercenaria mercenaria. The sequence continues at coordinate 65,246,417 of NC_069372.1, forward strand.
TTGCCAAACGTCTTGTATTTGCAGAGATACAGTGGCGCTTATTTCCTAGATGGCTTGTTTTTTCTCTCCCAAATATATCATGGTGATTATTAGCTCACCAGTCACGTAGTGACAAGGTGAGCTTTTGTGATCGCCCTTCCTCTGTCCGTCGTCTGTCCACAATTACCATTCATGGGTTCCAGAGTTATGGCCCCTTAAAGGGCAAAAATTTGTTATTTTTGCCTTGTGAACTCAATATAGACCACATTTTGCAATCAACTTTAATCAAACTTGCACACAACTTGTATTGGCATAATATCTTGGCTCTTTTCGAAAACTGGCCAGATCCCATCATGGGTTCTAGAGTTATGTTCTCTTAAAGGGCCAAGTTTGCTATTTTGGCTTTCGCAGCCATATAGAGACTTCATTTTTGGTATGATTTGAAACAGACTTGCAAAATTATCTTCAATTACAACAAAACTTGGATTTCATGATGAATCTGTTAGATCTAATCATAAGTTCGGAGTTACGGCCCCTGGTTGACCCCTGAAAGAGCCAAAATTTGTTTACTTTTACCTTGTGAACATGATAGAAGTGACATTTTATACTTGATTTTAACTACACTTACACACAACTTAAGTCACAATAAGACCTCGGTTCATTTCGAAAACCGGCTAGATTTCATCATAGGTTCTAGAGTTACTGCCCCTGAAGGGGGCAAAATTTCTATTTTGGCCCTTGCAGCCATATAGAGGTTTCATTTATGCTTTGATTTGACACAAACTTGCACAGAATGATTATCTTGATGATCTCCAGGCCAAGTTCAAAACTGGGTCATATGGGGTCAAAAACTAGGTCACCTGGCCAAATCAAAGGAAATGCTTGTTAACACACTTGCTCATTTAATGTGCATGAAACTTGGTCAGAATGTTTGTCTGCATGAAATATCGGTTGAATTTTTTTCTGGGTCATGTGGGTTCAAAAACTAGGTCACCAGGTCAAATCAAAGAATAAGCTTGTTTACACCCTAGGGGCCACATTTTTGATTCTATCTTCATAAAACTTTGTCAGAATGTTTGTTATCATAAAGACTTGGACGATTTTAAATCTGGGTCACGTGGGGTCAAAAACTAGGTCACTAGGTCAAATCAAAGGAAATGCTTGTTTACACTCAAGAGGCCGCGTTTTTTGGTCCAATCTTAATGAAAATTGGTCAGAATATTTGTCTCCATGAAATCACTAGGTAAACCATGTTTACGCTGTTATGGTTACTCAGGTGAGCGATCTAGGGCCATCTTGGCCCTATTGTTTGCAAACTGTTTTTTTGTGTTTTTTTTTTTTTTTTTGGTTTTTTTTTTCAAAGATACGGTGGTTATTATTTGCCAAACGGTGTATTTTTGAAAAGATGTGATTTCGGGCGTTTGCAAAATGGCTGTTGCTTTTGCAAAAGTATGATGGTGTTTACAGGAATATATATATCTCCCTCTTTCACTATCTCATTTAAAAACCGATGTCAGCATCAGAATGTTTGTTATCATAAAGTCTTTGACGATTTTAAATCTGGGTCACGTAAGGTCAAAAACTAGGTCACAAGGTCAAATCAAAAGGAAAGCTTGTATACACTCTAGAGGCCACTTTTCGGCTCCAATCTTCCCGAAACTTTGTCAGAATGTTTGTTTTCATAAAATTTTGGACAAGTTCGAATCTGGGTCATGTGGGGTAAAAAAAAGCTAGGTCACTAGGTCAAATCAAAGAAAATGCTTGTTTACACTCAAGAGGCCGCGTTTTCTGGTCTAATCTTAATGAACATTGGTCAGAATATTTGTCTCCATGAAATCACTAGGTAAACCATGTTTACACTGTTATGGTGTGTCACTCAGATGAGCAACCTAGGGCCATCTTGTCCCTATTGTTTGCAAACTGATTGTTTTTTGTGTTTTTTTTTATTTCGTTTTTTTTTTTCAAAGATAACGTGGTTATTATTTGCCAAACGGTGTATTTTTGAAAAGATGTGATTTCGGGCGTTTGCAAAATGGCTGTTGCTTTTGCAAAAGTATGATGGTGTTTACAGGAATATATATATATATATATATATATATCCTTCCCTCTCCGTCTTTCACTCTCTCATTTAAAAACCGATGTCAGCATATAATATTTTTGCATTTGTTAAAATAAAATGTAACATTTTACAGAAAAAATGTTCCTGAATTGTTAATATTTTAGTTACTGAGACTGAAACTGAAGAAGGGCTCAAACCTAAAGGGGCTTCCAAGCATTTTCTATGGCTAAACAGAACTATAGAGGATATAGAGCAACAAGAGAGTAGCCATGCCTTGTCTAGATTTATGGGTAAGTCCAGCTGTTTTTACTTTCATTGCTATCAATAACTATCTTAAAGCAGAATATTTTATTAACTAAAAGATATAGCTTTTCAATTTCGAAGTCACTTATAACAAATAGAAAGTATCTATACTATTAACGTATTACCAAGCAATCATAAAATATCAGCTGATACGGCTTGATCAACGACAGTACATCAGTTTGCAAAATGACGTTATTTCAGTCCGATATAATTTTGTCGATTTCGATATCGACTCAATGTTAGACAGTAATCGGTTTGTCGTTATTAGTGTGTGCTTGGGTTTTTGAAGAACACATGTACTTGCAAAGTTAAATGATATTTGTCCTGCTCTAAGAATTGTATTTTTAAGTAGAGACACGTTTTAGTGGAAACTGATAAAAACTTATCGAGAAGCATTTTTATTTTGGAATGTGCATTTAGTGTACTAGTATTTTTAAAAGGGTTCTAATATTTTAGCTCTCTAAATAATGTTATCTTTGTATTTAGAGTGCCTTGGTCCAGAAGAAAAAGTGAAAAGAGCAAGACAGATGTTAAAGGAACTGAAAGAGGATAAAATGCAGAAGACTCTAGATCCAGATAAGATTCTGAATTACAGTGTAAATTGGAGCCTTTCAGGGGGTAAAACTATATCATTTATTGTAACTGTAATTCTATTACTGACTCATTTTTTCGAAGAAGAAAGTAGTGTTCAGTGTACAGTAATATTTCACTTCTACATTTATTTGAAGTTAATCAAATTGACGAAAGAAATACATTTCGAACTGCCGTTTTTCAAATCTCAAATTCGATTTGTTCTTATTTCAAATTCTTACAAAATAATATCGGAACATAAAAGATCAGTATACGGATTAATGGGTTTACGTGAAATTGTCATTTGTTTTTTAGAAAGGTATAATTTAAAAGATATGTTTTTACAGAAAATACAATATTGCATCTACGCTTTTATTCTGGCTACCACTTTTATACATAATCTAGATTAAAGACGGCCTCTAGTTGAACTGAAGCAATGTTGAATTCTTTGCCTTGATGTATTCTTATGACTATAAACTCGAGAAATGGTTAGCCAAACAACGCCTAGACGAGCGAAAACATACCGTTTATTTTACTCATTGATAACTTTAATTAAGTAGTTACTGGACATTATCTTTGTTTTGTTTCGTTTTTAGATAAACAGGGTATGTATTTCAAGTGCTATAACAAAATCATTCCCCTGGTCTGCATTTTTCACTACTAACATATGTTGTTGAACGGTGTTTCTAATTTCCTCGTGGACAATTTAAGGACCTTACATTTTTGTTTCTGCTCGATTTCCAATACAGTTTGACCCAACGACAAGTCATATTTTATATATAGTCAAACGTGTGTTTAGCAGCCAGCTACAGAATGACACAGTCCGGCTGCTGAACACCGATCGCTGCTAAAGAACATAATATCAGTTTGAGAAGTAACCTGACTGACTGCTTAAGGCAAGTGACATCTTTATACAGGTGCCCGCTTAGGCAGGTTTAACTTTATTCCAATTGTAATTGCTTAAAACTGACAGAAAATTCAAAGTACTTGTAACACAAAATAAAATAACGGATTTGGTTTGTTTTTCGGAATTACGTTCAAGGCTAAAGGTTTTTATTAACATTTTTAGAGGAAAGTGAGCTATTGAGCTTGTTTATGATATTTCTAAAATTGCCAACGTTTACAGCATGTAAAATTAGAATTAAATGTATTGAACTGATGAGAACTTTCAAGTAAATTTCACCTGTAATAAGGCATTTCTTCCTCTAGATGTCAGGTGTTTGTCAACACAGATTTGCCACGTTTGCTTTGGAGATAGGCACAAAAAATATTTTCAAAAACCATGCTAATTACGTCTTTTTCGTAGGTTGATAATATTTATTTAACTTTGTCGTAACACTTGAATACCTGTAATAATCTTACCCTACATCCTACAAAAAATAATACTTATAGTTAGCATTAATATCCTGGGAAAGTATCTTTAAGTCAATAGATGCAAAATTTGTTTTTTATTTATACATGTACTTAATATAGTACTTACTAAGTGACAAAGCTGCATGAAATTTTTATGACCATGTGTATTTGTCTTTCTGATCACTGCTATTATTTGTAATTTTAATGTCTGAGTTCGGACAAATCCAGGATAAAATTGTTTATGGGAGACCGGTATCAAGACGGCTTACAAAACTGCCGACGTTCTTACTAAAGAGTGATAGAGGTCTTCTGTTTTTCAATTATCCCCAGACCCCTCACCAACAAGTCTTAAACATCATTTCCAAATTTCAGCTAACGAAACTGTTATATAGTATCCAACATTGTGCTTTGTTGTTAATGAAACAAGAGCTCTATACAAAGCGGGGCAGTTTACGCCCGAAGTTCTAGATCAGAGGAGGAAGAAGTAAAGTTAAAGATTTGTTTGACTGAGTATGTCTGAATTGTATGGTCGCTGGTGGGAATTGTGGAGTGTGGGGAGCGGTGTCAATGTTTGTGTATTTTGGGGAGGTGAGGGAGTTATATGAACTCACAATGGAACCTTAAACTGTGATTATCCAACCAAATTCATGTTCTCTGCATCTCATCGCCATCTGCCGATATGCAAAGTATGCAAAGTCATTATCTTGAGGTGGTACAGAGGGACAAACTTGACCTTGCTTAACATTGCCAGCTAGTTCATGCCCGCGAACACTAAAGCACTAGAATATTATTATTTTAGCGGGGTTGGGTTTCGGTGTATGTTAAGAGTTCAGATGAGGGAGAGGTAATATGGTGGATTATATTGCACTCTTTGAAAATAAAAGTGATTTTTGTGGGTGGTGGTGTAATATTGGGATCGGGTAGGAGGGCAGTAATCTGAACAGTTGCAGTCCTAAAATCAACTCATCACCGCTTATGTTTATACCCAGATTGAAGTCAATATCTTGTATGGTTTTTAAGATATGCTCTTGACACTAAATATGACCGACATATTTGACCATGCTGTGACCTTAACCTTTGCCCTATAGGACTGATTCATCCGCTCTGCACATCGTCTTACCGTTAGCTACCTATATGCCAAGACTGAAGTTAATACCTTGATTGGTAATTAAATTATGCTCTTGACACGAAATATGAAGAATAAATTTGACCTTTAACTTCATTTGTGACATTGACCGTTGACCTACCGACCTGGTTCATGCAATCTGCACATCGTCTCATCGCCATCTACCTATATGCCAAGTTCAAAGTCAAAACTGTAAATAGCTATTATTATATAGTAAGTTACGATCCGGACAAGACATATGAGGATTAAATTTAACATTTGAGCTCCATTTGTGACCTTGAACATTGACACAAAATATGACTGAGATTTTTTGAGACCAGGGTTTTGGACTATGCACATCGTCTCATCACCACCTACCTATATGTAAAGTTTAAAGTCAATGCCTTGAATAGTTATGCTCTAGACAAGAAATATGTGGGTCAAATTTGAACTTTCAGCTTCATTTGTGACTTTAACCTTTGACATACCATTCCTGTTCATGTGCTTTGCATATTTGTCCTTTAGCCATAGTCATAGTCCAAGTTCAAAGTAATTACCCTTTATGGTTATTGAGTTATGCTCCGGACAAGAAATATGACGGACAGAGGGACAGACGCACACGCCATCTCATAATACGTCCGTTTTCCAAAAAGATATAATTTGTTAAGAAATCATATAAGTATGTTAGCTGTGTGGTTGTTTAATCACCATAAGAATTTGAATCATACAGAGTTAGTACAAAATGTTTTAAACAATGAACGGATGATATGTTTATTATATGTATGTATGTCCAGTTACAAATATGAGTGTTCAGATGCCGTTAGAATTGATATTAATACATATCACAGTAACTTATCAGTGTTGCTGACTTTGTAAAGGTATTGATCCTGATGGTTCTGAGGAACATAGAAAGTATCTGGAATCACTGTCAAATGGCTTTGTTGAACACATGACTGGTATGATTGACAAATCGATCGCAGAGAAGGAAAAGGTCAACGATCCATTGATTGAGGAATGTATTCAACACATACGATTCTGTCAGTCCAAGTGCGAAGGTTTCGCTGGAAGGAAAGAAACATTAGAGGTAAAATGACGGTTTTATTTCGTTCTCAAGAATAGCTACAGTAGCGTTAAAGTAAATATAATTTAATTTACAAAACGACAAAATATAGACTAAAGATTTTCCGAAAAATCACGCTTTAAATAGCAAGCAAATGTTAGTACCCAGCACGTAAGTAATACATGTACATATTATCAACATTAGATCTTACTATTCTTTATTTCACAAACAGTATTGTTATTACAGAACTAAGGTTCAAAATCTTATTAAATCAGCAAAACGGAGCTATTTGTCTAATAAAGTTGAAGAAAACAGATTTGATTCCAAAGGTCTATGGAAGTCTCTTAAACAGTTAGGTTATAAGCAGAAATCAAATGAGAGCTCAAATATTGTATTAAAAGTCAACGATGTTATTTGTCATGATCCTGTAACCATTGCAAATCAGTTTAATGAGTTTTTTACAACCGTCGCATCCAACCTGGTGGATATGTTACTTAGTGCAACAAATGTTTTTAACTATGTCTTCTATTTTTAAATCATTCTATCGGGACAAACCTAAACGTTTTGAAGACGAAACAGGTATTCGTCCAGAATTTCGTTTACATCACGTATCTGAACAATTTGTATATAAACAGCTTATGTCTTTGAACTCTGCGAAGAGCACAGGTCTCGATGGCATTCCTGCAAGGTCAAAGATGGCGCGTCAGTTTTGAAACTTCCCATAACGTATATAATTAATTTATCCATAGATTTGTCAGTTGTTCCTGATGAAATGAAACTTGCACGTGTTACCCCACTATATAAGAAAAACAGTCCTCTCGAAGTAGGCAACTACCGTCCTGTAAGCATTTTAAGCATAGTTTCAAAAATACTTGAACGATCGGTATATAATCAACTCTCAGACTACCTTGAAAAACACTCCTTGCTGTTTGAGTTCCAGTCAGGGTTTAGGTCTAAGTACTCTACTGATACATGCTTAATTCATCTTTTAGATTATATAAAGCAAAATAATGCAAACGGCCTTTATACAGGGATGGTCATGTTAGATCTGCAGAAGGCATTTGATACCGTAGATCACAAAATGTTATGTGAAAAGTTATCAGAAATGGGCGTTTTATGTACTGGTTGGTTTAAATCATACTTGGCAAATCGACAACAAATTGTTAAAATCAACAATTGTTTATCAGAACCTATGAATATTTCTTGTGGAGTTCCCGAGGGTAGTATTTTAGGTCCTCTCCTTTTTCTTTGTTATGTGAATGATATGCCGACCTGCATTGATCCATCTTGTAAACTCATATTGTATGCGGATGACAGTGCAATACTTTTTGCTCATAAAAATCCCGATGTTATTTCAAAACAATTAGGACATGTTATGGAATCTTGTTCATCATGGTTAACTGATAATAAATTATCATTACATTTAGGTAAAACAGAATGTATGCTATTCGGATCATCAAAAGAATTACGCAAGATTTAATCATTTGATGTAACTTGTAACACTCATGTCATACCTGCAAGAGAATCTGTTACTTACCTTGGTTTTACTATGGATAAGTTCTTAACATGTGAGGCATTTGTTAATAGCATTATTAAAAAGGTCAACTATCGAGTAAAATTTTTGTTCAGAAATTGCCAGTCCAAAAACAAAAATGACCTTAGCGTCTGCCCTTGTCCAATGCCATTTAGATTATTCTTGTTCATCTTGGTATTCCGGTCTAAATAAGAAATTGAAATCAAAACTACAAACTTCACAAAACAGAATAACTAGATTTGTTTTAAACTTACCTACTAGAACCAGTATTAATTATGATGTTTTAGAAAATATCAATATCCTCAAAGTATGTGACAGAGCGAAGCAACTACGTCTGAATCATGCCTTCAATATTTTTCACGATAAATGCCCAAACTATTTGAAACAAAACTTTATTAAAGTATCTGAGATACATACAAAGACAAGCTTTAGTAAAAACAATTTTGTAGTTCCGAAAATTTCATCCTTTGAGTCAAGCACATTCTTTTGTCAGGCAATTTCAGATTGGAATGCTCTGCCAAGCAGCATAAAAGATATAAAAAATAAGTCACGTTTTAAATCTGCTTTAAAAGCACATCTGTTTAAAGAAGGGAAATTACTTGAGGAAAGCCAAGTTATAAGATATTAATATTTAGTTTTTAAATCCAATTGTTATTTAAACTTTAGTTGTTATTACTGAGGTACTCACTGAAATAATTCTCTTTAGTACTTCCTTTTTATTTTATTCTTCTTTCGCGTATTAGTTTTTCACTGATGATTTTTTTCTTTTTACTTAACATATAACTAAATCGGTGCCATAATGAGTCGAGGACCCCATTGGAAGTAAGTGCTCTTCAAGCTACTTTCATGGGTTATCCTTGGTATAAGATCAGCGGAGAATAATTTAGGAAGCACGACTAAACTTGAAATAACTTTTTTTATGATTTTTATTAGTATTAAATCATTGTCTTTTTATAACTTTTATCAAACTATCTATTTGTATTCTTTATCTATGTTTAAGCAATATTATGTGAATGTAAGTCACATGTTAGTTTTAGAATTTGTTCGCTTAGTTTTAAATATCTTACAAAACTTGTCTTACTTAATGCGATATTTGTAATTTTAGATTGTATATATGATCTTATACCTGAATAAATCTATCTATCTATCTATTAGTATGCCCCAATCACCATCAAACATTGTTTGGCACGGGTTTTCATATATAACAGGAGAACACGTTCAATACATTCACATCGGATAGTAATGTCGATATTTAACTTTAATGCAGTTCAAACATAAACCTCCTAAAACAGATCTGAGCCCAGTCGTTCCAGACTTTAACCGGCTGTTAATCTAACCTGCGGTTAAATACCAGTCTTTATGGTAAACATTGATATGATGTTTTGGTTTGATTGTAAAGACATTTTAGTGTATATAATCCTTAACTCAAAAATTGCATTAACATTTTTTTTAAGTTCTTTTATGAACCACTGTTGCTGTTTCAAGTTAAGTAGCACCTAATTTCGTACTTCAGTCAATATGTGTTTTTACGGACCTGTAAAAGGATATTGACCGCGGACGCAGAGGTCAATATCATTTTAACAGGTCCGTAAAAACACATAATGACCGAAATATAAGTCTATAATTGTTATATTATATACCCTTTTCAAATGCACCCATTTGACTGGCCCATTTTTCATACATATAAGAAAAAGAGAGTCATTATGACTTTTGAGGGTCAATATCGCTTTTGCGGACCCGCGCGTGCACCCCTTTCGACCAGTCAAAAGAGCGCATTGGAGAAGGGTATATAATATTAGAACATATACTTGTACTGATGTTACACATGCTATGCCAGAAATGACCCGGGGAAAAATTTATATTGTATTGTACTGCATGGTACAGATACAATACGGGGATAAGGAGTGATAGAATCTACGTAACGCAGACGCTGCAGAGACTGCATTTTCCAAACTCAGGCATAAATATATCGACAAAGGAGTGGCTGAGCTGCAGTCGATCCGCAATAAAAATGCATCGTAAGCGTATGCGTTTTAACTGAACCTCCAACATGGACAACAGTGTAGGAATCTATTATAATATAGATATTTTAAATTTCTTATGTGAATTATCGCAGCATTGTGATTCCTCAAAATAAGGCATTTTCATACTTGGAGGATCTCTGTTGTTTGATAAAAGAAAATGATATTAGTTTGTGGAATTTCAAATTTTAAAAGACTCCTATTTTACACAGTTAGTAGACAGTTCGTAAATTTAGTTTTCGTGTGTCAAACCTCTTCACTTAAACTCAGCTGTAACTCACTAAATACTAATGTTATGATTTTTGTATATCTTTTTTTATTGATATTTAGTTGAAGTTGTTCTAAAGACTGGCAAGGACTTTTACAATAGATGCATATGTACAAAAATGCAAAGATGCACTCGATTATATGATTTCAGCAAATCAAAAGTTACCTCACCAGCACTAGCACACCGAACCAGCCATTCGTGCTACACGGAACAAGCGGCACTGGTAAAACATCGATCCTTGCAATGGCAGCAAAAATGGCTGGCCAGTGGATGGGCAGACAACCTATGGTCATTTTGAGGTGACAGATTTTTCTTAAAAAAAAGAGTTTACAATAATCGAATTTCGTTCACTCGAAATGCATTTACTCGACAAGCCGCGCTCACTTGAAATAAACATGAAGTCCCAACATTTTTACCTAATATATCTTCAATGTTAATAAAATGCAATTTCTCGATATATGATGTGTGTTAGCGTGTCTCGGTTTGTGTTTTCGCTAATCATGTCGTCAGTGTCATATAATCTCTAAACAATTGTTTATTAGTTTGAAATTAATAGCCTGAATGCAACGTTCATTAAATTGAGTGATTATTTTTTTTCAATATTGGTTCGACTGACGAGGAATTCAATCTTTAACTTTTATTTCACCAATATCACGATATACATAAAGGAATACAATAAAACTGCTATAACTTATAGTGATAAAGATATTGACGAGTAATCCAGAGTAGGGCCCGGTGTTACCTAAAAATATTCATAGTCAATTTGACAGATTATCAGATGCGGTCGCGACGACAGACGAAATTATTAAGTAGTCCCTTGGCACTTCGAGCGATCACAATTTGACTGTAGTAACTTTTAAACAGAGTGGTAAACTCTTACATCCAAGCTGTATGATAACCTAGTGCTGTAAATGACTATATGTTGATGTCACAGAGTGAGAAAGAAGAGCAGCCAGACCGGGATTCAAAACCTTGGACCTCGGAATACCGTTCCCATGCTCTATCAATTGAGCTACCCGGCTGATTACACACTTTTCTCCCCGTCGTTCTAATATTGTGACAAAGACGTGATTTATGAATACGTCGTATATGAAATATGGGCCTTAATTCATTACGCTACTAAATGAAAGAAAGCGTTCATTGTATTATTTTCTTCTATTCTTCTATAATTTGTAGAATATGGAATGCAAGAAAAGAATGAATCACAGGTTGTACTTGCAGAAGGGAATATTTGGCTCTCCAGTAGCTGATTTGGCGAGAATCTCGTTACTTCCCACATAGTTACCCTGTAGCCGGATACTCCAATCTGCTCCTATAACAAGTGAAATATTTTTTTTACCGGTGGTCTGTAATATCTTTGACTCATTTTGTATTGCTACACGTAGACACTTAAAGTGTCAAAAATAAGTAGATCCAACAAAGTCTCTATTAATAATAACTGACGTTTGTTCATAGTATTTTTAGTGGACAATGATACCACATGTTAAGCACAGTGTATATTCGAAACACGTGAAATTGATAATATTTAGTAGCACCATGTCCTATCTTTCAGATTTTTGGGGACTTCACCTGAGAGTTCAGACCTAATGTCTCTGTTATACAGCATCTGTTCACAAATCAGGCGGGCTTATAAGCTACGGGCTATGCCAAGGACACAGGTTCCAAAACATATTAAAGTCATTTATGTTGTAATACTGTAAACTGACTGAATACAAAATTTGAATTGACTTTTTTGTATCTAGAATTATAGCAAATATAAATGAAAACGGGAACAAATCTCACGGTCTAGGTGATAATAAAATACATATTTGTTTGTCCTCCACAAGTTTTAATTACGCCGATATATTCCATTTGTAATGAAAGCTTCAAAACAACGATATTTTTACTTGAACATACATTTTAGTACAAACAAGGTTATCTACGAGTATTCAAAATTATATACCGTACCAGTGTCTCTACTGATAACCGCAAATTTGACAGGCATAACTGGTATAATTTGAAGGCAGGAGGCAGCGCTATCTTCATCAAAATGTTTTTTTTTCTTTTACTTTAGGAAATAACTTATCAGATCGCTGACTTTAAATTACTGATGTTAAAAGGGCGTCCGGATCTGAAGTTGTTACTCATCCTAGACTCCCTGGACCAGTTGGACCATGCATACAATGCAAGGCAAATGGCCTGGTTATTCACGAAACTGAATCCCCAAACAAAAGTGATCCTATCAACACTACCAGAACCTGTTTACCAATGTTTCCCAGCTCTACAGGTATTTGATATACTAATTTGTGATTATACCCACATTCATATTTTTGTTGACGGATTTTCGGACATTAAAGAACCTTCCATTACAGGAGCCTGTTTGTCAATGTTTCCCAGCTCTACAGTTGTTTGTCAGTTTTTACGGTAACTACATACCATCATGTTTTCATTTTTGTTCAGGGGTATTGTCTGTTTGATTCAACTATCAGTTATCAGGTAGAGGTTTACGACAGTGCCCTACTATGTTCCGTTTTAAGTTTGTTTTGTTCTCAGTGTATATATGTTTTTCTTTGTCAAAGAATTTCTATGTATATGTTAATCATGTTCACATTCATATATACACAGCTGTGTGGGTTGCCTCCTTGGAACGTGGCTTTTCCTATTAGATATCAGATTTCGTATTAGATATTTTCATATTTTTACCAGATATATGCAGATTCATTGTTCGTTATTTTTACTTCTTGTACGCGTATGAAGTATCCTTAAGAATTCATGTGAAAAAAAAATGTCCAAGACTGCAAAATATGTGACAGCCTGTCGTCTAAATGATAGGGCCGAGCAACTGATGGACAGTCTTTGTTTATATTATGTAAATATACTTACCTCATCTACCATATATATCGATCTTTGCAAATATGACAATTACTTATTGATCCGACTAAACAGAAATTGTCGTGAAGTGGCAAGATCCATGTATAATGAACTCTATTAGAAGATATGATATCTACCTTTTTAAATGACTTCAACAAATGTTGAATTTTGATAATTTTATTCTTATGGACAACATGCATTTTTTCTCTGTGTAAATTTCTAGCTATCATGAACATATTGAAATTTTGTTTTCGAAATTTTACGTAAATATTGCCTGTATTATATCCGTCTATCGTCAAATTCAGGCTAGTATCACAAATGTCCAAAACTTTGTGGAAGTGCCAGTGCTGGAAAAGTCAGACGTTCGAACAATTCTGGATAACTGGTTACAAATGCGAAAACGGAAACTGACCGACAAACAAATGCAAGTGATTCTTAAAGCCTTTGACCAGTGTCCAACTCCACTTTTCCTTAAAGTAAGTAGCCGTTTTCTGCTATGCTTAAGTTCTGTGAATATGCTTTAAACTGTTGTACGTTTGTCTTTGATATATAAAGAGAATGTTAGGTTACTGTCTTATAAAACTAAATTCATTAGGCAAGTCGAAGAAAATATAAAAATGTTTTCAGCCTAATTTCTCGTAGACGAGCCTAATAAATTAAAATGTATAAAGACATGAACCTGTTTAAAATCAATTTTTATTAACATACCCACCAACTAGATATGTGTCTGCTTTAAACAACAGTTTAAAGATTAATACACCACTAACTTACGTGGCCAATATACACAGCCTATTTGGAAATTTGAATTTAAATAACATTTCCTAACACTAGAAAATAAAGGAGGAAAAACTAAGACTAACATTTGTTTTGTGCCCAACTTCTGTGTACTGCTTAACATGATTAAATAATTTTAATTTTCTGCCAGTGAAGTTTGATCCGAAGTCGGATACCTCTTCTCACCGAGCAAACGTAAGGCCTGCGTTAAATTTCTACAGGGTATAACGCCGCTTGAAAGAAAAAAGATAGATAACCGTTCCCTCAATAATCTGATTCAATAACATACCTTTCCAAATGCAATATTCCTTGATTTAAGTGCAGAAATCTAAAATGCGGATGATTAAGCTTCCGTTTCCTTGAGCGATTCCGTTATTTATAATAATGACTTTTTGTGGTTATTGCATTACATTTTGTGACGGCCTGACGTTACGGTATCTAATAAAAGCGCGTTTATAAAGAACGTAGCATAAGTATGTTTTTGTAGTCGTTCTCAAACACAAGGTGGCGTCGTTTTATATAAAAGGTTACAAATGAAGTCTTCGTAAATGACCTAATAAAGCAAAATTTATTATACCTCTAGATTTTTTCTTTTATTTCGCATGAAGGTAGGATAAATAGTATTTCGCGATACTCGCACTGGTCTCGTTTTTAGCTCACGATGAATTCGAGAAGTGCTATTTTGTTCTCTAACCGACCGTCGTTCGTCCTTCGGCTAGAAATTTCTTCTGATGACATTTCCTCTGAGATTGTTTGGTGGAATTTAATAAAACTTAGCTTGGATGTTTATTGGAAGTCTTACCAATATGGCTGTATGGAAAGCTTTGACAGCTTTCTTCTGTAAGTCTGCAGGCAAGCTGCCAAAGTTATCTGGTAGAAATATAACTAATCATATCAGTTTTATATTTATGAAATAAGATGTTGGTTAAGTATAATTTTAAGTACAGTTCCTCTACATAGAATTTTATTAGATTTCTGTTTAAGCGTAAGATATGTATGTTTTTAATAAATAGTTACAACTACAATTTTTGTACCTTAACTTGGGTGACAACTGTTTTATTAAATAGTGCTAACATTTCAGACGTTGAATTTCTTGATATAGTTTTCATGTACAACAAATATGTGTAATTATGCTATTTGAGTCTCTGTAAACCTTTTGTATCTGTGATGTTTTTTAAGTGGCCATTTTACCAGCGGATTCAGAAACCCTGTCATTCAACTGCTGACGCAAATTGGTGCACTGACATCTATATAGAAGTTTCATATTTGATTGATAATTGTTTTTCAGACCCAGACTGGTAATTATTTTTATAACATATTTTAAATATCTGTTATTTTAATACACATCGAATTAGGAGTCAAAAGTCCATGCTTACATACGTTAATGTTAATAACACTGCAGGCAACTTGCAACACAGATTGTTCCGTTATTATATATGAGGATCTGTCTCTGTGTTTTACAGCTGTCCTTTGAGGAGAGTACAAGTTGGACATCTTTTCATTCGGTCGAGAAAACCATTTTACAGACAACTGTCCGATCAAGTATTGAACACTTGTTTGAGAAGCTGGAAAAGTTACACGGGAAAATACTTGTTTCCAGAGCGTTGGCATACTTGACATTGAGTATATATTATTGATTACTGGGTTTTTGACTGACCATGAACGTTTTATCGAACACTTTAAACAATAGTTCAGGAATTAATCTGTCACTTATGTAACATAAAATAATTGTCCTATTTGAATTTTATCCTTTAATGATTTCTAAAAAGAAAAATGTAAAGACAATGGACAATAATATAAGCAAATTTAGCTTAAATTAAAGCTCCTCGCCCACAGTTTGTGCGAAATTTTTCAACATGTTCATTTCCTTGGCATAGAAAGTACATAGAACAAAATGATAAAGTAGGTGAAAATAAAAGTTAGATATTAGTAAAATGCAAGAAGAATGTTAATTTTCTGCATTATTTCAAAAGCGTTGCAACGGTTTGCGAACTTCTGCACAATATTGTTAGTTGTTTGTAAGAAGATTTTGCAATAATCTTATGTCAATAAGTTTGTACCACTAATCACTTTCAGATTACTCCTTTTTTTTTTGGATGTTTGAGAAAAATTATTTTTCACCTCAAGTGTGTGGGTTAGTCCCTTTAAACACCATTTTATCGACATCAGTATCTGTTATCCAGACTTTCAATGAAAATCCACTGACCCTTCACAAAATTATCGGGGGTCACCATGTGATTCCTTTCCATTTGACCAATGAATAAGCTGGAATCTTGCAGGAGGTAAACATAACTGTTTGTGGTTTCATTTATAGGGAGGTTTATTTTTAACCATGCGGTGTTTTTTTTCTGATACAGATACACACACAGACACTTGTGTTATGATCGTCACCTATGCTCAATACATATTAAAATTCCAAAAAAATATTCGCTAAACTTAACCAGGGGCGGAGGAGAGTGGGGTGGGTGGGGAGTCCTGACCCCAAGTGTCTGTGAATACACATTATCACCTTAACTCTTACCCTGCTAAATTTCTATAATGAACTTGGTCATCTTTCAATTTGGACAGTACCATTAACTGTTAAAAGATACTGATTGAATGGCGAACAGTGCATCCGTGCAGGCTGATCATGATGTGCACTGGTCGTAAAGACAGAATCAATCGTGTTAAGCATGATAAGGGTTAACAAATACGTACTGTGTCATTTCCTTTTGTGTCAGTTTGTATTTGTAAGACTTAATTCGTCCAAATAATAAAGAAGTATTACAGGCCACAACGGAATAATCATGTAAGTATAATAGCGCAAAGGATAAATTAAAAATCCTCAAGTATAGAGGTGGAATTGCCTTGCAGTTTTAAACAAACACAAATATTTCTTTGATTTTTATTACAGCAAGAAATGGAGCTTCAGAGGCTGAGCTCGAGGACATACTGTCGTGTGATGATGACGTATTAAATGATGTGTACATGTACTGGACACCTCCAATGCGGAGGTTGCCTCCCTTACTGCTGGTCAGAATCAGAAATGATTTAAGCCAGTATCTAGGTATATCTTCTCTATGTATAGTTTGCTTGAAAATTAATGTTGCGGACACTATATCGTTACGTAAAGACTGTATCTAACAAGTTAGGTAGAGTTTGAACAATAACAGTGTTTCAATTTGTTTAATATAACACATTTAAAAGCAATCGTGAAGGTCAAAATAAATGCCACTGTCTTGTATCTGATGGTATAATGCATAAAATACTTTAGTCTTTGAGAGTAATATGTACACATCAGTATGAAAATCCGAAAACATGCATCTGTTCATTGTTTTCTGAACAATCTCAATTGTATTTAAAATAATTTCGTCCATTCCCGTGGCGTTTATATAACCCTTGAAAGTTGTCAGTAAAATAAGGTGCACGGGTCAGTATATATTCCAATGACCGTGAACTAACAAAGCAAGTCAGGAAAAAAGGTCATGCATATCATCTTATTTCTGCTTAATGCAAATGAGCCGCACCATGAGAAAACCAACATAGTGCGTTTGCGTCCAGCATGGATCCAGACCAGCCTGCGCATCCGCGCAGTCTGGTCAGGATCCATGCTGTTCGCTAATGGTTTCATTTATGCGGATGCACAAGCTGGTCTGGATCCATGCTGGTCGCAAACGCACTATGTTGGTTTTCTCATGGCGCGGCTCAAATTATGAGAACTTTATGGGTGTCTCTAGATTTTATTTCGGTACTTGTAACTTGTGTAAATGTTGAGTTCTGCTCAACCCGGGGCTGTAGGGCGTGGACAGTAGCTTGCATTTCCACTACCGTCCATTAACAGGCTCAGTCAAACCAAGCCTGCAACAGTTTCATTTATTTCGTGTTGGGCGACCTGTGGTTTTCCACTTTTTGTTTTTTAACAGTTATGAAAATCCGATCCGAATGCGCTGTTGTGATATGTTGTGTTGTGTCAGATAGACGACGTTGTTAATTAATGTTCTCTTATTATTGTCGTTGGTGTAACTGAGTGTTATATATTTTAGTGGAGAGAGGGGCTGATGGGACACGAGTTCTCTATTGGTACCACCGACAGTTCACGGAAGCAGCAGAAGCCCGTTATTGCTCAAATCTTGAACAGAACAAATTAATTCATGGAAATCTGGCGGATTTCTTTAACGGAACATGGGCAAATGGTATAAATTAAACACTATTTTTACAACAAGTGCAATAATTATTGCTTTACATTATTAATAGTACGTACTGTCGTTATTTTATCAATGTCATTTGGCTTATCATTTGAATTTATTATGTAGCACTTTACGTAGGGTTTGTGTGTGTGTGTGCTCGGGTTAAGCGTCTTTTTCAACAATTTTTCAGTCATATAAACGACTTTGTCTACTTGTAGCAGTGAGTACAATGCCCAACTTCATTGTGCTGCCTCATTGGAATATCACGCCGTAGACACGTGACATGATATCCCACCCAGTCACATTATACTGACACCGGACTGACCAGTCCTAGTACTATCCTCTTAATGCTGAGCGCCAAGCGAGGAAGCTACTAGTACCTTTTTTTACGTCTTTTGTATGACGCGGGCAGGGATCGAACCCACGACCTTCCGCACTCGAAGCGGGCGCTCTACCACTAGACAACCGAGGCGGTTAACGTAGGGGTTGAGGGGCTGTGAATTGGAAAAACATTTAATTGAAAATACTGACTGTCTCCTCTGTTTGGTATCCGGTCTACTTTGGCTCGGTAGGTAGGTTTCATACTGCCAATTTTGATGAAGTTAGTACGATCTTTTGAAGACAAAAAGGATGGATAACTGAAGAAGAGGCGCTTTCTTCATAAACCACATTTTTAAATCGCATAATACCTGTAAATGTACATCATTACATCATTTTTTTTTCAAATAATATAACAGTGTCTATAAAGTGTTAAAATGATAAATCAGTATTTAGTTTGAAGTAAGCTGTAACAAATAGGTGAATTCCTACTGTTTTAGATGCGGTTTTAATATGGATCCTCCGTGCCTGGGTGGTTAAGGTCACTGATTTTGAATCACATTTCCCTCACCGTTTAGACTTTGAAACCTCGCCTTAGGTTGTAGAATTTTTTCATGTGAGGAAACATCAATCTGGCTCACAAAAGGTCGGCGGTTCTACCCAGGTGCCCGCCAATGCCTGAAATAATACTCGGAAACGCACCTTGGTCTTCCCCCAACATGCAAAGTCGCCATGTTACCTCTAATTGTACCGTTGAGACTTAACAGATTCATTATGTGACTAACGCAGAAGAAGGATGTTCTGCATGATTTCAGGCCTCGAATGGACATGTAGTAATTACAGAATCAAATTTTAACATTACAAACACACATCCAAACTTTGGAGTAAATTTAAGCTGAAAATTCGCTGAAATTTTCACTTTACATACAATAAAATAAACTGGTCAGAAACGTAGACAGTTTCATGTTCTATCTTTCAAATAACTACAGTACAGTTTAATAAATCAAATTAAGACAAACATATATATTCCTAGAATAATTGCCATTTTGTTTTCTCTACTTCAGGAAAATCAAAACCCTATACAACATCAAAAGGTGAGAAGGGGGAAGACGATCGTCATGTTGCTGCGCAACCGTTAAAATTCGGCAAAAAGGAGTATAATGTTCGCTCCCTTAGCAATCTGCCATACCACAGAATCAGAGCTGGTCAGCAAAAACTTCTTGAGCAGCAATGCCTGGCCAACATTCACTTTCTTTTGTGTAAACTAGAAGCCATGCCGCTGATGTGAGTGTTTAATTTCATTCCAATTTTTGAGCTGTTAAGTCTAATTTTAATGTTAATTTGAGCATTATCATTATATTTTGCCACAGTTTCGTTAATTATGAAGTTTTGAATGACTGATAGGTGTAGTTCTATTACATGTTTTCAGGGAAATTTGAAATATATCTGGTAATTCTCAAAGTGAAATTTATCAAACATATTTTTCACGGGTATTGAACTATAAAATTAATTGAATTTGGTTAAAGCCATTTAAAAGACATAAAATAAGGGAAGAACAATTTACTAAAGCAAACAAATATTCTCAATATTTGAAATGATAGTAAAACATATTGATGTGCATAGACACTAACTGAAAATATTTATGAACTAAACGAAAACTCGATTGAAGACATGGCGACTTCTGTGCGTGCCACGAAAATTGTGTATCATCTTCTACAGATACTACAATTTTGTGCGCTGACAGTACGACGAATCTTACAGGGATATTTTATTTTTAACAGAGTAACTATTGACGATTTCACCGCCGCAAGAGAATGTTTTCCTGACAATGAACTGATCAGGATGATACATGAATCACTGTTGTTGTCACAGAAAGGTCTTGTCACTGATCCAGGTCAAGTCGTTCCTCAGCTGCTGGGAAGACTTGAGGAGAATAATGTAATTGTTTGTGTATCTGATATAGCTTCAGGGCTATTTCTCTACTCTATTTAAGTTATTTGATGTTAACTTGATGAATTTTCCTTGCTTTCATACGAGATCTAACATCTCCAGATATCTGAAAATGTGTAAATGACTTCTTTTTCTATTGTAAACAAAGTTTAAAGTTTTAAATTAAGATTTAAGAACGCCACTTGTTAAAATTGCCTGTACTACATTATGTATCTCATGACAATTACAGTAATTGTACCCCAACATACCGAATTTTAGGGCAATAAAAGAAATCACTTTGCCCGTCCATCTGTCCGTTCGCCTCTATTTCCGTCTGTCTCGAAACATTTGAATATGTTACTTTGACACAACCTCAGGGAAATTTAACTTTATTTCAAATACATGACATGGTGAGGACAATAACCAGTAGTCCATGTTGAACAATTTTAGAGTCATCTCCCTTTTTGTATTTTTTGTTTTGCATTTTGTAACATTTTAGACAATAATTGTTAATCCTTTGAAGGGAATTTAATGTTAATTGATGAAATCATTGTGGGCAATGCATGGAAGAGTTGAGCGTAAGACCTATAACTTTGTCTTAACCTCATTTTTCGCATCTTAAATCATTCAAGACAATAACTTTGCTTTATGCACCGATAGAAAATATATAACTTGAGAACTGTAACTGGAGACGAAAATCGTTTGTTGGGGCACGAATAACTTTTAGTTGTAGTTCTAGTTGGTAATTGTCAGTGTTATCTTGTACTACTGGCCAATCCGCAAAGCATAGTAGGTAGAGTCTCTGGGTCTGAGACTGATATGATGCGGTAGTATGCGTTAGATCAAATCGCATATAATATTTTAACATACTTAATATTTTGATTTTCGCAAGGCAGGTGTTGTCATTCTGATCCAGGCAGTGTTTTATGATATCTACTTCAAGAGACTAGAAGTTAAAAATGATTATAGAGAACACAGGAGTGCCTCTGGACAGTGTTGCCCAAAACATTGCGAGATGGTTCAATTGTTCTTTTGCTATTTTTTTGTAATATGATAAAAAGCAAACTGAATCCACTTGCTGTATTACGTTTCAGTCTTTTGAGGTACAGACTGCATTAGAGCCATCCATTAGACTGTATTCACTGTATATTACTTGGTGCCTTGTTTTGAATGCAAACAAAATTTCGTAATTTCCCGGCACCAATTTAGTATTACACCATTACTAGATGAGCAGCTTTCTTTTTAGGTAACCAGAGACTTTTTGAAGCAGTGTAGAGCCTATCCAAAGACTTTCATTGAGCCCACAAAGCGGTTATTAGACAGACCAGGCGGACAACTTGTCCACTGTATAGCCGCTCACACCTCAGATATAGACATGATGGACATGACAAGGGATGGGAGCCTTGTCCTTACAGGTAAGTGAATGTTAAATTCTGAACCCAGGTAGACTCGATTTTATTAGTTGGACGATTTCGTTCGCGATTGAGACACATTCTTTATTGCATGTCCTTCAATCTGTCTTACTGACCAAAATTTCCTTTTTTTATTTCTGACACTTAAACAGTTTTGTTGAGGAAGCTTAATTTCAGAGATTTGTAAATTGATTCAAGGGATAGTACATGTACAGTGTCTTTTGGCGGTATAGTTTAATATCCCTCAAAATTTCCCCAAAAGAGTAAAGCATTTTTAAACACTTTTACAACAAAAAAATGAAATGTGAACATAAAACATTTACATGGTTTAACAAATAGTCTAGCATTTGATCTTTTGAACTTTTTCTCTTGTTTGTCTAAAATTATTTCATTCAAGTTTTTGTTTTTAAGGTCTTCACGACGGGGAGGGGTACGTTCAGCTAAAACCCCTAACCCTTAATTTGCGTAACGAGTTTTTAATTGTAAACTGCTCAAATGCTAAACTTCCTGACAGGAACCCGGATGACTAATATCAATTATGTTTACTGTAAGCCAAAGAAATGTGCATGTTTATTCTCAAAGACAAAAGAGATTAAAACTAGTGTAGGTCGTATTGTCTGCTGATCAATTTTTGGGGGAAAAAGAGCCTTTTTTAGTTTTCTTTCACTTTTTATCAAACTTAATGTTAATTGGTAAATTAAGATTTTTTCCATTAAATCTTCTCCCAAGGTACCATCACCACACCGTAGCAGTCAACTTGAGACGAAACGGTTTACTATCAATAACTAAAGAAAATATGGTCCTTGAAAGGATTATAGTATGTGCTCCATACTTTCATTCGGTTGCTATGTCGCAAAAATGAGTAATGTCAAGTAATTACGACGAGCTACCATGTAAACATATGTGTTTAATGACATTTCATTTGTCCACCTGATTTACATTAATTAACGAATAAATCAGGAAATTAAGGAGCGCTTTCTTTTCACTTTTGCCTTATGACCCGAGTACCTGAGTAAACTGGATATGCTAGCGACCTGTTACCTGTATATGCAGGTTTTTCAAGATGGTATATAACCACAATGATTAAACGAAGTGTTAAAATTAAGATAATATACCTTTTTTTGGATAAAGCCATTGTTCTATTCTGAACTTGCGTCATAAAGTTAAAGAAACCAAAGACCAGGACAAAGAAAAGGTTCGTTCCTCGAAAATAGCCGTTCATAAAGGCGGTATCCCTATAGCATTGTATGTATATTTGTATTTATGATGGATGTGTAAACAAAATGTAATAGGCAAACTAAGAAATTAAGACAACAAGAAAAAAACAAAAGAATATAAAATGAACACAACGAGCCTTGAGCAGCCAACTGTAAAACACCGCTGGCGGGTTTAACCAGTTAATTCAGCACAACTTCTCACTCGTTATCTTCACCATTTTCTTAAGATACTTGACACTGTAAGTGGATTAAAAATATCTTCCAAAAGCAGTTGCAAGGTATGTGAAACGCTGAACGTGTAAATTGTATTACTATACAAACAAAAAAGCGTAGCGTCCAACCGTAAATGGGCTTAGCATTAAACATGCGGTGTGTGTCAAAATAACTGGGTCATAACCTCTTTCAACAAAACGATGGTCAACTACTAGAAAGGGCATTTGTCATATTTGCTGCCACAGGAACAACATTTCTACACTGAAACTAAATGAAAAAAGATCTTTGAATAACAATGATTTTTACACTAGGGTTGTGAATAAATCGCTTGCATTTATAATGATAACGATGATCTGACTTTTTTTAACTGACGGATGGACAGACAGGCAGATGAATGACTAGACATAACAAAATGAAAAAAAGATGTTCTTTTGCTCCATATTATTGCCTATGAAGTTTCTCAAAAATAGTTCTTGTAATTGTACAATTATGACGGAATCAACCATTTCAGACACCGAATACGATCGAAAGAATGGACAAAGGGAGACAATTTGGTCTTCTATGTATACGAGTATACCTTGTTTCATGAAAATATATATGTTGTACTGTTTGTGTTATCATTGTGTCCCACTTTTTGCATAACTCTTGTCTATATGTGCATTTTTCATTGCTGTTATGTATCCAAGTATTACGTTTAATGAAAAAATATCATGTACTTTTAAAGTTGTCGAGGAATCTCACTTTTTGTGACTGATCATCTGCCGGAAAGACTGTCCCAGAGTGGGAAAATTATAAGTACCCTCCGATAAAATACCAGTTGGTGACTAATAATTTTTTTATAAGCTTGCCAAATTAAAATGTAAAATTATCATGAACAAGGAATTACGTATAAACATTTTTACAGGATCTTTCTGATTATATTTTCAGTTGATTCTGAGCCTTTGAAGATTGATTTTCCTGACTACAAAGACAAAGTTGTATATGAAGAAGGGGATCCTGATACAGATCCTGAAATTCCGAGTGATGACGACGACGACGACGATGATGATGATGCTTGAAACTGACAGAGAAAATTAGAGTATTTCAACGACGGGAGAAACGTCACATGTCTATGCTTGTTAAAGCATTGATTTTCAATTAGCTGTAATGCTCAATTAGTTTTACATTTGTGACAAATGCTTCCATAAGCTGCATGCCTGATATTATAGGGACAATATCTTACAGGTGAAGATGAAGATGAGAGAGAGAGAGAGAGAGAGTTTGCCGTAAACCCTTGACATACTATGTTAACGTACTCCATATTTATTTTCAGAAATATGTACCTATTTGAAAAGTTGAAGCATGTTTGTTATTGTATATTCTACAGCCTCCTCATTTTGTACATAAATATATAAATATGAAATGAATGTTAAATTCAAACTCATATACGGAAGCTGCAAAATACACTTTTCAGCGTCTTTCTTTATCAGGATTTGACATATTTATTTCTAAATTATATTTACAATTTTCAAGCATTACAGACAGTGTTAGTATTACTTTACATACCTAGAGCTGTTTTTGTCTGATAACAGGTTCATTACATATAACTACTTTCAGTATAATATCATTTCATTTATAGCAAATATGTTTTTATTTGTTATTAAATTATTCTCTTATAATAGTTAAATCTTATTTAATTTACACCCTTCGTAAAAGTATTTTTGGTAAAGATTAATACTTTTATCAAGCCTGATGCGTTTTAGTCTAGAATTACCTGTTTTCTCTTACTTCGAGTGATGGGAAGATTCTGCCACATTATTGGTAAGCAACGTTTTATTATAACAGTATTTTAAAATTTTGAAAGAGAACGACTTCAAAATGTTCCGTTTCTACTTTTATTCTCATAACAGTACGAATACAGACATTTCTTGAGAGACCTTCAGAATGGTGTATATCCTATGTTTGGGACTTGCAAGATCATGTAGAAGTTGCCGTTACTGATTAACATAACACTCGAATATATTGCACAGCTGAAAGACTCTCTATATAATTTTATCTATATAATTTTATCCGAATATGTAACGAAATTTGAATTTGATATTTCCTAAATGGATCCCTGTTAGACCGCTCACTGTAAATCCAAACGTGAATTGCAATTATAATTTGCTTTAAGTTGCTTTAATTGTTGTCTTGACCTTCTGGTCAATTTGATTACCAGACTGACTACATTGAACGTTCTTTCGTTATTGGTTGCAACTTTTCCATACTCAAAGTTTAGCCTGCTTGGGTTTATCTTGGTTCTTCTCTTTTCCACTAGGTAGTTTATTTCTAGTACCCATGAAGAAAACTGGTGTATAGTTTGGGTCTTTCAGAGCTTCCCTGTCCAGTGTGAAGGGCGATATGTCGTACTGAGTGTTTCCATCTATTGCCATTTCACTCAGAATCTTGCCAAGGAGACCAGCAAATCTGATAAAAATTAAAAAAAATACATAAACACTTTAATGTTATAGTGTTAAGTGTATGAAAACATAAAGCAGAAACTCGTAATTGAATTCGGATATTTTTCTAGTGGTTATTGTTTCTCAAACGTTTATTTGACAAATTCTTGTAAACAAAGAGGCGACAGTTGACATGGCTGAAGCTGAAAGAAGTCGCTGTATAGCGTTTTACTCATTGTTACACCATGTGTCATAACAGCTGCTATATCTCTTCTAATCCTCGTAGTGGACGGTAGAGATTTTAAACATCATAACCGATAAACAAAAATACATCATGCAGTCTTGGCAGGTTGAAATGTACTATACAGAAAAAATAGTCTTATCGCCTGTCTGCTTTCTCTCATTAATAAACGATTGCATTTTATGCCTCTGTGGTATTTTACTTATTCTTTCAATGTAACTATTTACTTTTACGTCTTACTTGTAAGCGTGGCCGGCACCATTACATATGATGACATCATCAAACCCTGTTTTGTGACAGGTGTCAATAACAAAGTTCCGATCGGGAGGCATTGTGTATAAACACGTTTTGCTGTAGAGAATCGGTCCCACAGACTGAAAAAGAGACTTGAGCTTTAGTACGACTATCAAATATTAACAAAAGTGTCCGTTTCATTTTCCTACTACATACTTTTTTTTTAACAAACAGAATGTTCTTTACGAATGAGTCAGAAGCCAGTTGATCAGTGGGTTATGTGTCTGTAGCCTTTTCAAACCAATAGATATATAGAGACTTTATGGCTTTTAAGTAGAAAAAATTCTGAAGCTTGAACCTGAATAAGCCACGAGAACACAAACCACAGGAGTAATTTGTAAAATGGAACACTGAGTATCGGACGCCCCTCCAAACACTGAACTAATTTTGCGGTCCCGAAATTTGAACATTTTTCTATTAGAAAAAATATATCTGTAAACCGGAACCCCTCCATTTCAGAAACAGAGACCGAACCTTTATTTATCAAACACAAATTTACCGCTGAAAAGTGAACAATTTTAAAGGGAATCAGAATTATTGCATGTCGTCATGACTACAAGAGTATACCCAGTTTGAAGCATATGCCCATAAAACATTAATGACGTTGTTTCATACAGTAACAAAAAAACCCCACAAGGATTAAAAATGAATAATGTTGCTTGATAGTTGTTTAATTATTTATGACGGCATTATAAACCTTACTCCTTCCAAACCGAAATTTTACTCGGGCCCGGAAGCTGTTAGGTTTAGAGGTGTTTCACTGTATTCATACCTGCTTAAGTATCACAGAAATAAGGTGTGTCTTACCGTCGGCAATACTTGACGGAGAAAATCTATGCATTGGTTCTCCCTTACTGGGTCTGGCGTAAAGCTCCTTGTATCGGGAGTGACAAAAGGTCCACCGGCATCCACACCGATCTTAAAGCCACTGTTGCCATGGATAGGCATACCGTAAATATCATGCGAGGAAGAATGATAAAAAAATATTGGAAATCTGAAGAAAAAAAATGCATTGTATTAATCACAAATTTAATGGACGGACTGATATCAATTCGGTCAAAATCCCAAGACTATAATATTTCTGAGAGTTTTATACAATATTCGTTAAGATTTTTGCCACGTTGTTGATAATTGCGAACGTGTTAACACTACATCTAAGTATAAATGCGACAAAATCTTTTACACACAGGAACGTAATGTAATTTGTATGAATCAAGCGGTTTGTTTTGAAAATTAGAGTTTTGTTGCCCTACATGAATGTCGGTATAAAACGTCTTTATTACAATAACAATCAGTTATAATGGTCCAACTCGTTCGGTCACGTTTAATTATTTATATACATCAAGACGTCATACAAGATACATGATTTGACAGTAACTTTACATGGTACTACGATTTTTATTAAACAAAAATGTCAATGTGTATCATTATATTAGACTACAAAAGCAAAAAGACATTCGTGTCGCGATAATAACGAGCAGTGCCTACCACTAAAGTAGAACGTTTGGATTTTGGATGTCGGTTGTCATTTCTTGTTTACGGTTACGTTGTAACTTTATATCTTCTGTGGCTGTGTTTGTGGTGCTCTGTGCTTCCGAGAAATCTACCCTTACCTTTTATCTTTTGTTAATATGATGCACATTCTGTTAGTTTAGAAATAAGCAAAACGTTCTATGGATTCTGTTGAGACTATACCCTTGGGTTTCTGAAAACTCAAACTGTATTGTTTGCAACAGAATTTAAGGCCAATTAACAAGGAACAGTGACACACCTAACTTGTTTTGGATAACTTCGTCAGAGAAGTAGTTAAACATTTTGAGGTTATCTAAGAGACTCAGTTTAAAAATTCCTATCCATGATTTGAACATACATCATCACTTGCAAAAACGTGCCGACTGTACCAAATACGCCACGTTTCCGATAAAGAATAAAGTACTATATAAGGTTATTTAATATTGTACAGTAGAATGTTAAATAACCTTTTTATTCTATATCTATTTTATTTTAGTTTAAATTAAAAATGATTCACTGAATATTGTATTTCTGCCTCCAGCTTAGTATGAGTGCAAACATATATCAGATCTATACAGACGCATAATCAAACTCTGTACGTGGAGCGCCTACTTCACTCGATGTACATTCGGAACATTTCCACGCGTTTCGGGCTTTATCGTATGTTTAACATGGGAATGTTGAACCGTCTAAATATGGAAAAAAATACAGTTTTTTCATTACCAACTTTTAGTAACATCGATCTATCGGAAAATCGATAAATTTGCCTATATAAACAAAGAAGGAAAAAATCACTTAAACTTAAATAGAAAAAGTTCTATTTGGAAATAAAAAATTCGATACCCCACAAATTAAAGTTTAATTTATTCCGGATATTATGAATATTTATTTTGAAAAATATTTTAATATTTGGTTGGTCCTTTTTTACTTTAAATAGACCCACCTCAGTTCATATAGACTCTGTAGGAAACGGGTTAAAAAAATTGACTTTTTCAAATATAACAGATAAAATGAGATATTTTCCGCAAATAATCAAAAATTCGATACTCCTAAAAATGTAGAAAAATTATTCAATTTTCGTTATGTGTAATTTGTTTTAAATTTGATAATGGTTTGTTTGGTCCTTTTTGCATTTTAGTGTGTACAGTGAACATTTCTTTAAAAATCCGGCTTTTTCCGCCGTTATCCGGAAGTACTCGGAAGCTGTTACGGAAAATATTGTCGTCTGCTAGCCTGACTTTATCGGTTCAAGTTGTTATAGCTCAAAGCCTATAAATTGTAGGCAACTTCACATTGCCAAAAATAAACTGAGATTGTAATAAGACAAATTAAAACAAATAAATTTTTGAACTCAGAAACGCCGAAACCTAGATCTGCTGTCGTTTAAAATAACGCTATGGAGGATTAAGTGTTCAAATCGCATTTATAAAATATACAAATGCTTTTAATTTCATCGCAAAAAAAGATACTTAAAGCAACTAATTCTCACGTGTTTCCGTAAAATATAGTCTGTCAGTAATTGAGTTTCAAAGCATTCTTAAGAAATATAGCGATAATTAATTTCCAGATACCTATATTACCTATATTATTTCTTGCCGCTGGTGACTTTTTTTATTGCCGCGGCGGTCCGGGTCCGATCTCCAACGCGGTCATCTTTTTTTCTTCGTATGGGAT
Organism: Mercenaria mercenaria; assembly: GCF_021730395.1. Lineage (NCBI taxonomy): Eukaryota > Metazoa > Mollusca > Bivalvia > Venerida > Veneridae > Mercenaria > Mercenaria mercenaria. Next base: position 65,275,686 of record NC_069372.1, read on the forward strand.
TTTTTTTATAATTTTGAAACAAAAAAAATCATTTTCTATTATTCATAATATGACCAAACTTTAATTTGAAAGATAGCCTTGATGAACTGATAATTCTGCTTCTTTCCGAATCTCCTTTGTATATATTATTCTGTATTCTTAAATTAATGCATGGTTTTGGTACATTCTTAAATCATTCGTTTAAAAAATTGTGATATCTATTATTTGTTTTAGTCCCAAGATTGCACACAATCACATCAAGCATAAAATAATTTAATTGTAACAAATATCTTAAAATTACCCTTTGACTTTTATTGTGTATTACAATATTGCCTAGGGGTAAACAGTATCCGTTCAGTGTTGTTTCAAGCCGGGTCATAAAAAATATGTTACCCCACTACTACAAGTGATAGGTATTTTTATGGTTTTATGGTTTTTGCGTTTTAATATATTTATTTCACTTTCTTCTGTCTTTATATAGTATTTTCCCTTTCTTTCAGGAACTTTGTTTTTACGATTTTTACACTTATTTCATGAATCGTATGACAGTACAAATTTAGAATTCACGTCGTTAATAGAGTTGTTCCGTAAATATTTACTGAGTAAGATCTTGGCCCAAATTTTCACGAAAAAACTTATTTATTCTAAAATTAAAATTTAGTAAGTCTGCTATTCTAAAATTGAGATATTGATTAAGTTACTGTTATTTAATGTTGATTTTTTCCTGTAACAAATATATTTATAGTTAAAGTATACTATGGTAGTAGTATTTGTCAGCAGTACCTATCAAGTCACTCAAATATGATATTTCTTTTTAGGCACGATATAAGAAGCTTAATCCTTACCATGCTAAATTACAATAATAAACTTGTCAATCTTTCAATTTGGACAGAAACTATGAAAAGGGTGCTATCAAAAAGTTACGGGGCTGAATGGCAGACAGTGCAGATGATGATCAGTCTGCACATCCGTGCAGACTGATCATGATCTACACCGATCGCAAAGGAAGAACAAATCGTGTCCAGCATGGTAAGGGTTAAGTATTTCCTTTTAAAAGTATAAGTCTTATTTGTATACTTCTTTTTCTTTAAAGCGACTGGTCTCCAAATCGTTCGACAACAAAAATACTTTTTAGATATCTTGAAAAAAAAGCTATATTACTTAATTACTGACAAACTTTATGTTACGGAAATACATGAGAATTTGCTGTTTTACTACCTTTTACGATAAAAATCGAAAAACGTTAGTGATTTAGAATTTTGAAAATATTTTAGAAACAAAAGCTCATACTCTAATGTTCATAATATGTGAAAGAAAGCGCGTATAGAGGAAGTATATACGCTTTCTAAATATTTTAGATAACATATCATATTCATGAATATTTATTTTATTTACAGACAGTTTCTTGTGCGTAAATATTTCTTTTCTGTAAATAGATATGTTAGCATGATGTTTCATGTATTAAAAAGAAAGTAAATCTATGTTTGATGTATAAAATGTAACGATTTCTAAATATTTCAGATAACATATTCATATTCTTAAATATTACTTTCATTTGACAATTAATAAAGTATTATATAATGATTTTCACTTTAATAATTATTAAAACTTCATTCAGGTATATCATATAGAAAACCGCCCGCCTGTAAATGCATCAGATAATGACCAAAGCTGTTAATTATCGATTTATGCCCCCGTGTTACGACAACAACAACAACTAGTACGGAAATCAACGAATCCGTCCGGTAGCGATGATATTGGATTATTGGTTTTATTGATTTTTATGATGGGTAGATCTGCTCCGCTTTATCGGTTTAGAGATGTTACTAAAAGTTGGTAATGTTTTGTACGCACGAGCGTCCAATAAGGTAATATATTGTACGGTCACGTGTTGCAAATAAACGTTCACGATTGGATAAATAAAATAGATATAGAATAATACATTATATTCAAATAAATAATTACCTGAACGTTCTTGACTATAACAAATTATAACTTACTTATTCTGAGTCAGGTGTACGTCAACGTGAAATTGCATAATAATCGAATCAGAGAGTAGAATAAAGTGTTTCATCGTTCTGTTATACCATTTTGATCCTTAAATGTATGTTGAATAACATATCAGGTCAGATATGATTGCCCTCTTTCTAACCTCCTATAGGGCGCTAATAATATGTCAACACCAGGTCAGTGTTGTAATATCTAATAAAATAAACAATACTTTTCATATTTGAATATAAGATAAGACATCTAAGCATGCATGCATGTTAAACACGCTCATGTATCTTATATCCAAACGGAAACTACTGAACCGCAATTAATATTAACCTTGTATGTTTTCAAGTTGCATATGCAAGAGAAAGTCAGAAATTGTTTATTTTACATTGCTTCCATATTTCAAGTTTAACTACGAGGGTGACGGCAAACTTGTTTCATTTAACCTTAAAAGTATATTGTGCTTTCATATAATGCAAACGTGATGTCAACGTCATGACTCTAACAGTACCTCCGTTACATATATAGGTAGCTTTTTGTTGTTGATTCTCGTTAATGACAGAGTTTACACGTACATGGGCATCGGGCGACCTAATAATTCCGTGTAAATATGATTCAGCGCGGATTTTTCATTCTTATTGATTTTGCTGTCTGTATCAAAATCTTTATAAAATTTTGAGTCGACACCATTACCATCGGATAGGAAATGATCAGTGAGGTAGGGGAGTTGAGGTGGGGATAATAGGGGCCTGTCAGCTAAACCTTCCCATATTTTGCCAGTTAATTTTGGTCGACCGAAGAAAAAAGTTTTTCCCCTAACTGACAATAAACATCAAATCAAATTCTTATCAGTACATCTAAATGGTCTTTTAAATTGACATTTTTTATTATGAGAAAAATCAGTGTTAGGTAAAAAGTAAGGAGCCAAAGGATGCACTCCCGTTCCCTCTCTCTCGATATTGGAAGGGGAACCTCCCACATCCCTCCCGCACTCACTCCCCAGCTCCTACGCCTATGATGATCTAAATAAAAAAATGAGTGCTCACACAAACACGTTTCGCTTAAAAGTGATAAAGTTATCGCCGTTGTTTGAATATTTCTGCCATCGATTTCGGCATTGCCGCAACGCTGAAATACGCAAATGTGATCGACAAGACGCTAAACGATGTGTGAACGTCTTGGCTAAACCTAAGAAATTGCTATAATTAACAAATAATGACATTATTCATAAATGAAGTTGGAACATTCTACTTGCTTTTCCTTTACATATTCCTTCATATGCGATGTTGCCAGGTACGTCACTTGCTCTTGTGTAACGTATATAGGGATATGGACGCCGATAGATCCTACCACATGATTTATCCAAGCACCTGACGTTACTACGACTTTCTTACAGACGAATTCACCTTTAGATGTATGAATCTGAAAAAGAATGGTATAGACTTGTATTGAATCGACGAGTAGTGAAAAAGTGAGAAAAAAATTGCAACATACCTTTTGCATGCAATCTGACCGCCAAGCGGTTCATGCAGTTACCTTACCCAATAGAGTTCTAACTATTTTGAGTATTCTAAATCTGGAGAGGGGTTTTGTGTGTCTTCAATAAGACACTGTCCCAAAAGGCAAATATCTAATACTATGATGGGAAATATACGAAGCCTTTCTCGTATACGGTCCATTTCTTTTAAGTTTTAGGATATGCTGTATTCCAGGTTTAACAGTACCTATGTCAATCAGTTAAGGTGTTGGTTTGAATTCCACTAGGTAAAGTCAATGACAAAATTGCAGTGAAACAGAAATAGATTGTAGCACGGTGGCCGATGAGATAGCGTGAATAAATGTTAGCAAGGGTATCTAAATTTTGACGGTTATTGTTACTTCGTAATTACCCTATGCACAAATACTTACAGCGACATTGCCAGTTTTGTTTCTTGTCAGTCTCAAAACGGCACAGTTCTCGACAACTGAAGCCCCATTTCCACGTGCAAGTTGAATATGCACGGCATTGGTCATTGCGGCATCTACAAGCCCGCCATCTTTCTGATATACAGCAACATAGTTGTCGTCGGTGGTGAATTGTGGGTAACGGTCCCGCAGCTGGCTTCCACTTAACCATTCACACCTGTACAAACAAATGCTGACTCAGGAAAGAAACAAACTCTGTGCTGTTTATGATCTTTGTTTTATACTTTACAGCTGCAAAGTAATTTCATGCGTATTTTGCAAACATAACAAAACCCTCCCCCCACTCCCCTTGTATCCTTAGATGAAGTCAATACATGGGCGCATTGCAATTTAGACTAACGTTCATGTATTGTAGTCACTGTGGTTTCAGCCCCACACCGTAACGGATTATAGTATATGCATTCAATTGTAAGAAGTAGGCAAGACTATCTTCTGATATTTGTTTGGTTTGATATACATATCTACATTGTCCTCTAAAAAAGATATTCCTGTAAAACATAGCACTTCCTCAAGATTTAATTTAGGTTTTCATTAGGTTAAAAATAATTGTGTATTCAACATATGAGGCAATTCATGCCTAGTTAAAATATTGCAAACTTTTAAAACTGAAAGTGAAAGAAGTCCTGCCAAAATAACAAAATGCCGTCATGTTTAAAGTTTATATAAGTTTATCATCTTTGGTTACCAAGACTACCTAGAAAAGCATGTTTAAAACAGCTAAAGTGAACTTCTTACAGAAGGTAATTTTGAAAACAAGCTTAGTATTGTCTTCGGTATAGACAATGAGCAGCCGCAGTGTAAAGGTATAGACAAAGAGCAGCCGCAGTTTAAAGGTATAGACAATAAGCAGCCGCAGTTTAAAGGTATAGAGGATTTTAGTTTGTTTCCGTGTAGGCTTGAAATATCTTTCACGAGTGAACACTAGGTGCAATATTTTCACATTACTTTGCGTAGCCATGAGTGAAAATGTAAGATAAATGTAATATTTTCATATATCGCAATATCTAGATCTGTTCTGAACAATTTGCTATGTAAATGTTGAGGAGCGATGATCCATGACGTATAAAATTCAAAAATGAAAATTCACTTCAAGGGAGGCAGGACAAAGCCCTTTTATAATAAAGATTTTATAATCCGTAAACCGTTTCTTCATATGTTTTTCCTAAATGAAAGTTTTAGATATACTAACGGTATATTATGCGTTGCCATGGCGTCGGCATATTTTCTGGCGAGGTTTTCGGTCTCTCCTTTCTTGGCTAACAGCAACCCTCCTGTCCTATAGACCAGCTGTATTCCTGATTCCTCCTCTACCACAGCAAACCTGCATAAACAAGAAAACAACTAGTTCACATAGCAACGCGACCGAAAATGGACATGATCCTTGTGATAATATTAAATGTTCAAGACAACGTTTAGTACTGACAAAGTACTGATAACGGAAGCCACCACTGAAATGTTTTGCAGAGTCCTTGCTCTATATGATGATAGTTATGCTGTGCATGCTATCGCCATAACACTAACAGTCCAGTTGTCGTATCTTTATTCTTGCAATTGCCAAGTCTAACTTGTCTATTAGCAATATTTAATAACTTTTCTATCACATGTTTGACATAATAAAAAAACATTACACAGTTTTGATATATTACTAGTATTAAAACACAATGAGTAGACGTCGTTTTAAGTAAAGATGTTGGTTGAATTGACGTGATCTATAATATGTATAGGAAAAAGACCTTTTTATGTTTCAGTTGGAAAAGGTAGTATTTGATTGAAAATATGCTATTGTGTCTTTCCACACTTAATGTATTAAACTGAGTCTCATTCTCACTGAGAATATGATTGATAAAATGCTCAGCAGAGCCTCAGGTATGATTTTGTTCTAAATTCAGTATGAAAGGCACCATGAAGCACTATCTATGATAAATTGCTACAAATAAACACATACGTTTTGTAAATTTCAGGTGTCAGCTTAGTGTATATGTCATCATGATAAGCCATACGTCTGTAAGTAAATTGTTAGAAGGTTAGCTCAATTGTGTATAGTCACCGCCGCACGTAAGAGGCATATAAAAGGATGAAAAGAAGTTTCAATTAAAACAGTAAGCCTGAATGAATGTTCGGTGGCTAAAACGTCATTTAAGATTGGAAAGTTAGAATTTAAGCTGCATACAAATATTTATTTAGGTCATACGCAATAACTCTTAATGCACACTTTTTCCTTGAAGTATATTCTAATCTTTAAATGACTGTGAGGCGTGAACTACTGAAAAAGAGGCTGAGAAAGAATGTTTTCAAACACTTAGAAAAGTTACATGATTCTGGAGTGGTCTTGGGAACCTCCATTGTCGTGACCGAGTTCAAATTGTTCTAATCCAAGTACACCTGAAATATTTATAACCAAGTGCTAATTTAAATGGAATGAATTATTAGCTACTAATGTGTCTCTGACTTCGCAGGGAAGTGACTTCACATCTGGTTAAACCATTTTTAATATATATCAGTTGAAAAACAAATTCGAATGATCGCAAAAACTTTGATAGATAGACTTATAGCTGAATCAAAATCTTAAACAATAATGTCATTTATTTATTATCACTGAAAATTGTTGTCCGTGCTATAAATAAAATATTCAAAAATATGCTCGGGTTATAAACTAGTATTTGCGGTATATTTACAAACAAGAATGTTAACCAACCTGATCCAGCACGTTTAGAGAGCCAGTATAAAGCTGCGCTTCCTATTCCACCGCAACCGACAACAACATAGTCATAAACCTTCTCCATTTTACACAGGGTATTTAATTATATACTTGTTATATGATACGTAACAAACGTAAGTGCGACCTGGCTGTTATCAGTACATTATTAATATATGCAAGATAATGTTTATCAGTATGCTACTATTCAAGGTTATATTCATCATAAAAGGCGTACAAAATGATTTGCGCTACACTAGAAACTAGATGTTTGATTCTCTCTATATCGAACTCTGTCCTTATAAACTATGAGCCTTACTTTCAATCACTATCACTACATATCATTTGGCGACCATGCTTTAATTAACATAACAAAGTTAAAGTTGTGTCTTGTTAAAATGTTCTAATAGATTAGCTCTATCTGAGAAAACAAAAGAAAATCAGAAATGTTTAGAGCCAGTCTGGTCAGGATCCATACTGTTCGCTAATGGTTTCTCTAATTGCAATAGGCTTTGAAAGCGAACAGCATGGATCCTGACCAGACTGCGCGGTCTGGATCAATGCTGGTCGCAAACGCACTATGTTGGTTTTCTCATGGCGCGGCTCAAATTACGAGAACTTTGCGGGTGTCTCTAGATTTTACTTCGGTACTTGTAACTTGTGTAAATGTTGAGTTCTGCTCAACCCGGGGCTGTAGGGCGTGGACAGTAGCTTGCATTTCCACTACCGTCCAGGGTCAGTCAAACCAAGCCTGCAACAGTTTCATTTATTTCGTGTTGGGCGACCTGTGGTTTTCCACTTTTTGTTTTTTAACAGTTATGAAAATATATATTTCCGATCCGAATGCGCTGTTGTAATATGTTGTGTTGTGTCAGATAGACGACGTTGTTAATTAATGTTCTCTTATTATTGTCGTTGGTGTAACTGAGTGTTATATATTTTAGTGGAGAGAGGGGCTGATGGGACACGAGTTCTCATTGGTACCCCGACAGTTCACGGAAGCAGCAGAAGCCCGAAATTGCTCAAATCTTGGACAGAACAATTAATTCATGGAAATCATGCGGATTTCTTTAACGGAACAGGGGCAAATGGTATAAATTAAACACTTATTTTTACAACAAGTGCAATAATTATTGTTTTACATGATTAATAGTACGTACTGTCGTTATTTTATCAATGCCATTTGGCTTATCATTTGAATTTATTATGTAGCACTTTACGTAGGGTTTGTGTGTGTGTGTGCTCGGGTTAAGCGTCTTTTTCAACAATTTTTCAGTCATATAAACGACTTTGTCTACTTGTAGCAGTGAGTAAAATGCCCAACTTTAAAGTGCTGCCTCATTGGAATATAAACGCCGTGACACGGACATGATATCCCACACATCCACATTATACTGACATGGGGCTGACCAGTCATAGTATATCCTCTTAACGCTGACGCCAAGCGAGGAAGCTACTATACCATTTTTTACGTCTTTTGTATGAGCGGGCAGGGATCGAACCCACGACCTCCCGCACTCGAAGCGGGCGCTCTAACCACTAGGCAACCGAGGCGGTTAACGTAGGGGTTGAGGGGCTGTGAATTGGAAAAACATTTAATTGAAAGTACTGACTGTCTCCTCTGTTTAGTATCCGGTCTACTTTGGCTCAGTAGGTAGGTTTCATACTGCTAATTTCGAGGAAGTTAGTACGATCTTTTGAAGACAAAAAGGATGGATAACTGAAGAAGAGGCGCTTTCTTCATAAACCACATTTTTAAAATCGCATAATACGTGTTAATGTACATCATTACATCAAATTGTTTTCAAATAATAAAGCAATGTCTATAAAGTGTTAAAATGATAAATCAGTATTTAGTTTGAAGTAAGCTGTAACAAATAAGTGAATTCCTACTGTTTTAGACGCAGTTTTAATATGGGTCCTCCGTGCCTGGGTGGTTAAGGTCGCTGATTTTGAATCACATTTCCCTCACCGTTTAGACTTTGAAACCTCGCCTTAGGTTGTAGAATTTTTTCATGTGAGGAAACATCAATCTGGCTCACAAAAGGTCGGCGGTTCTACCCAGGTGCCCGCCAATGCCTGAAATAATACTCGGAAACGCACCTTGGTCTTCCCCCAACATGCAAAGTCGCCATGTTACCTCTAATTGTGCCGTTGAGACTTAACAGATTCATTATGTGACTAACGCAGAAGAAGGGTGTTCTGCGTTATTTCAGGCCTCGAATGGACATGTAGTAATCACAGAATCAAATTTTAACATTACTGTAACGTGTATCGAGCAGACTCCTTCTAATATATATAAATTTTCCTCTAGCTTCTTTGCTATCTTGATTTTGTTAAACCAATGATTCAAGAAATATTAAATATATGTAACAATATGGTATATCAATTTGTCTGTGGCCTACAGTATTTATCTTAAAAACGCATATACTAATTTTGCATGGGTTTCCAAACCCTAATGATATGAGACAATTAAATTTCTTCAAAAATTAAAAGGATATGAATTACTATGAATCAAGAGGCATAAAACAACGTATTATAAAGTCTATGGCATAGGTCTTTATCCTGATAATTCTTTTTTTGATTTGATTGTTTGGGAATATCTGTATCCCTGAATCTACTATCCTATATTCCTTATATTCAATAAGTACCCATAGCCTACGTCTGTAGACTTGGGTCTCTGTCCTATAGCTTCTATATTAATCTGCGACACGGTCTTTCTATTTTTCCTGTTACTCTTTCTGTAGCGCTATACACTATAGAAAGCACGAGTCAGGAAAGGTAGTTATTTGCCCAAAGTCCCAGATATTAATTCTGCTTATCTTCTTTACGATCTGCACTCCAAGAGCTTCAAATAAATTCTGACAACAACTGTTTAGATCCGCCTATTTAAACCAACTAACAGTGGCGCCACCTACATGCTAACAGTAGCGCCATCTTCGTGCTTGCTTTTGATTGGCTAATATTCTGTTTTCCGGTCTCAATGACAAAATCATAGACATCGTATTGATCACAAGGCACCAATCCATTAAATGCGTCAAACTAAACAATAACCAATAGATATCATTGTGACAGGTAAGTTATCGTACTTTTTAAGATCATATTGATAATATTTGTGTGATAAAATATCTAAAATACTTACTTTTAACGAGTATTCTTGTTGCTTATTTATATCGTTCTGCAAACGTTTTCTGCAGGTAAGTAAATAAAAGCGAAGTAACTTTTGTTGTCATATTATAGGGATCAGTGACTCTTTTGTACTACTATATTTTCGTTACATTACAAACACACACCCAAACTTTGGAGTAAATTTAAGCTGAAAATTCGCTGAAGTTTTCACTTTACATACAATAAAATAAACTGGTCAGAAACGTAGACAGTTTCATGTTCTATCTTTTAAATAACTACAGTACAGTTTAATAAATCAAATTCAAACAAACATATATATTCCTAGAATAATTGCCATATTGTTTTCTCTACTTCAGGAAAATCAAAACCCTATACAACATCAAAAGGTGAGAAGGGGGAAGACGATCGTCATGTTGCTGCGCAACCGTTAAATTTGGCAAAAAGGAGTATAATGTTCGCTCCCTTAGCAATCTGCCATACCACAGAATCAGAGCTGGTCAGCAAAAACTTCTTGAGCAGCAATGACTGGCCAACATTCACTTTCTTTTGTGTAAACTAGAAGCCATGCCGCTGATGTGAGTGTTTAATTTCATTCCAATGTTTGAGCTCTTAAGTCTGATTTTAATGTTACTTTAAGCATTATCATTATATTTTGCCGCCGTTTCGTTAATTATGAAGTTTTGAATGACTGATAGGTGTAGTTCTATTACATGTTTTCAGGGAAATGTGAAATATATTGGTAATTCTCAAAGTGAAATTTATCAAACATATTTTTCACGGGTATTGAACTACAAAATGAATTAAATTTGGTTAAAGCCGTTTAAAAGACATAAAATAAGGGTAGAACAATTTACTTAAGCAAACAAATATTCTCAATATTTTAAATGATGTTAAAACATATTGATGTGCATAGGCACTAAGTGAAAATATTTATAAACTAAACGAAAACTCGATTGAAGACATGGCGAATTCTGGGCGTGCCACGAAAATTGTGTATCATCTTATACAGAAACTTCAATTTTGTACGCTGACAGTACGACGAATCTTACAGGGATATTTTATTTTTAACAGAGTAACTATTGACGATTTCACCGCCGCAAGAGAATGTTTTCCTGACAATGAACTGATCAGGATGATACATGAATCACTGTTGTTGTCACAGAAAGGTCTTGTCACTGATCCAGGTCAAGTCGTTCCTCAGCTGCTCGGCAGACTTGAGGAAAATAATGTAATTGTTTGTGTATCTGATATAGCTTCAGGGGTATTTCTCTACTCTATTTAAGTTATTTCATGTTAACTTGATGCATTTTCCTCGCTTTTATACCAATTCTCACATCTCCAGGTATCTGAAAACGTTGGCCCGTATTAAATTAAGAATTAAGAACGCCACCTGTTAAAAGTGCCAGTACTAGATTATGTTTCTTGTGTCAGTTACAGTAATTGTACCCCAACATACCGAATTTTAGGGCAATAAAAGAAATCACTTTGCCCGTCCATCTGTCCGTTCGCCTCTTTTTCCGTCTGTCTCGAAACATTTAAATATGTTACTTTGACACAACCTCAGGGAAATTTAACTTGATTGCAAATACATGACATGGTTAGGACAATAACCATTAGTCCATGTTGAACAATTTTAGATTCATCTCGCTTTTTGTACTTTTTGTTTTGCGTTTTGTAACATTTTAGACAATAATTGTTAATCCTTGGAAGGGAATTTAATGTTAATTGATAAAATCATTGAGGGCAATGCACGGAAGTGTTGAGCGTAAGACCTATAACTCTGTCTTAAATACTTTTTAAGATTTTATCCCTTTTGTACCTCATTTTTCGCATCTTAAAACATTCAAGACAATAACTTTGCTTTATGCAAAGATAGAAGAGATATAACTTAAGAACTTAACTGAAGACGTTTGTTGGGGCACGAATAACTTTTAGTTGTAGTTCTAGTTGATAATTGTCAGTGTTATCTTGTACTTTTGGCCAATCCTCAAAGCATAGTAGGTACAGTCTCTGGGTTTGAGACTAATATGATGCGGTAGTATGCGTTAGATCGAATCGCACATAATATTTTAACATACTTACTATTTCAATTTTCGCAAGGCAGAGGTTGTCATTCTGATCCAGGCAAAGTTTTTATGATACCTACTTCTAGAGACTAGAAGTTAAAAATGATTATAGAGAACACAGGAGTTTTTCTGGACCGTGTTGCCCAAAACATTGCCAGATGGTTCAACTGTTCTTTTGCTATTTTTGGTAATATGATAAAAAGCAAACTAAATCCACTTGACGTATTACGTTTCAGTCTTTTGAGGTACAGACTGCATTAGAGCCATCCATTAGACTGTATTCACTGTTTCATACTTGGTGCCTTGTTTTGAATGCAAACAAAATTTTGTAATTAGGCCTACCCGGCACCAATTTAGTATTACACCATAACTAGATGAGCAGCTTTCTTTTTAGGTAACCAGAGACTTTTTGAAGCAGTGTAGAGCCTATCCAAAGACTTTCATTGAGCCCACAAAGCGGTTATTAGACAGACCAGGCGGACAACTTGTCCACTGTATAGCCGCTCACGGCTCAGATATAGACATGATGGACATGACAGGGGATGGGAGCCTTGTCCTTACAGGTAAGTGAATGTTAAATTCTGAACCCAGGTAGACTCGATTTTATTAGTTGGACGATTTCGTTCGCGATTGAGATACATTCTTTATTGCATGCCCTTCAATCTGTCTTACTGACCAAAATTTCCTTTTTTTATTTCTGACAGTTAAACATTTTTGTTGAGGCAGCCTTATTTCAGAGATTTGTAAATTAATTCAAGGGATAGTACATGTACAGTGTCTATTGGCGGTATGAGTTTTTCGGCGCAAAATGGCAAAAATATGTTTACACATGTTTTCAAGAAACATTACAAACCTGCAACAAACTTTTGCCATTCTGCACCGAAAAACAACCCATATTTTTCTTGCTGAAACCGTCCATATCTATAAATGCTCTATACGTCTTACCCCCTGTTGTCTTTGCAGTGTGTCAGTCAGATAAGGAAATTAGTCTTTGGGACATTCAAGCTGGTAGCTTGAAAAGGAAGGTGATAAACAAGGGACAGAGCACACACGCTGTATTCTGTAATAATGACCGGATGATAGCTTGTGAAAAAGACAAGGTCGTTGTTATTGAAGACGTTTATACAGGTTAATACTTCGCTTCATCATCAATATAGCAAGCACATGAAAGTTGACAATATCTCTTATCAATTAAACGTTTCACAATTTATCCCCACGCAAATGACGTTTGAATGCCGTATATAGGAGTCGTCATATGCCTCTACATAAAAAATTTCTGTCGGTCCGCTGCAAATATGTTTGGCATAAACGACTTTGTGACCAATGACACAATTTATACACAGGAACATCGTGAGATGCAGAATGCATGTAAATTTGTCAGTGTCGGTTCAAGTATTGCATAGTTATGGGTTTTTGTGACCTCTGACAAAGCTACATTGCGTTTGTAGTAATCAGTTTCAGTCGTGGCACTAGTTTGTTGTTGTTACTCCTATGTCGATTTAAAGTAAGACTTTATAATGACCAGAATCGGCCAAAAACACTTGAAAGTAAATAAAATGAAACATTTCGAAGGTCGGTAAAGTCTAACAGAAACATGTTTTCATATTTTCAATGCATTGTTTCTTTCATTAACACAATCCAAATCCTTTTTGCAGGTAAACTGTGCTTTAATGTCGCGCTTACATCAAAAATAGCGAACACGAGCATATGCGTTGCTGGAAAAGACAAAAGCTTGTTACTGGCATTCAACAAGCAGTCATGTCTTATATTTGACCTTAATAAAGAAGGTCAGCTCATTCAAACACTAATACACACAGAGAAAATGAAGTTTGGGGCACTCTGTTTACCGTACGGTAAGTATTACGAACGTAAATGCTATAAAATTGCTACATATCTTTAAAAAGCTTTCTTTGTTAGGCAACAGCATGTAAGATTCACATACTAGAAAACCTCCTAAGATATGATTTTTTTTCAAATGAATGAATATTATGGGGAGGATTTTTTCTTTAATGCAATAAACTGTATGTTTAATTTAATTGCGTGACATAATATTGAATGAGCTTTTTACATGATATTACAATATTCAAAATTGTGTGCGAGATAAATATGCGGAATGTCCTTTTGAAAGAGACAGAGTATTTGGTTCAAGCGCAGACCCTTTCTTCGCAAGTAAAAGTAACTATTATAATTGACAATAACTCACTAACTGACGTAGGTACCAACAACTATGTTGCGGTGTTAGATGACGATCAGCACTTTATCACCGTCCTTGACCTTGAAACAATGACCTTTATGAAGAAGTTTAGAGGTTTTGAGAAAGTCCCCACGGAAGACGGCGACTATGATGAACATGAGGTAGAAGCTCTTGCAATACACCCTGACGAAACCCACCTTGCGTACACAACAATGTTCACCAGTGAAATTGTGTTCGCTGATTTTAATGGAAACAAACTAAAAAGTATACCAGGTAAGTCTGTAGACAATAAATCTCGCGATTTTGGTCTTTTTCTACATGTATATCGGAGTCATTCAAATGTTTTCTGTGTGTGAGTGTTTGGGTTTTTTCATTTATATAAATAAGAGTGTATTCTTCCTTCTTGCAGTGAGTACACTGCCCATCTTTACAGTGCTGCCTTACTGGAATGTGACGCTGTAGACATGTGTCATGTTACCCCACCCAGTCACATTATAACTGACATTTAGACTTACCCTTTGTAAAGCTGAGGAAGTTGAACGTTTTCTAAATGATTTAAATACGTAACATATTTTTACGATAGAATAGAAAATAAATTATTAACTGAATTCTTAAAAGGACAATAATATATTTTGTAATATTAAACTTACGAACTGTCACCAATGTCACACACACACACACACACACACACACACACACACACACACACACATATATATATATAATAGTATTGTAAATCTTAAATTTGGTGAACGAAAGAGTTAAATGTATTTGAATGTCTATTGATGGTTTCACAAAATACACGTATTTCTTCAGGAATGCATACAGTTTTTAGTGTTGATATCTTTTTGTAACAGCTTTGAATTATACTGATAACTTTGCTTTGGAAATGTTTTATCAATGGGTTTATTCTACAGCTATAGATACATAAAATATTTGTGGCAATTTCGTGCAAATTAGGCATGCCTCTAAAATATTTACTCAAACAAACAAATTTTATCGTTGTCTCACACTTTTTGAGATGTTTAGACTGAACTAAGTATTAAACTACCTGGGATTCCTTCGATAGTACAAATAGCAACTTGTTGTTTCACCACATTTGAGATTTAGTGATTAAGCTGTTAATAGTGCATTTTGCAGACTTTTCTCTCGCTGGTGACCATGTTAGAAGGCATAAAATTATAAAAAGTGGTGGCATAATGTAGGTCATTCCCATACTCGAATCAGAATAAACGGTCTAGGCAGTGTCAGGCTTTAAACGGTTGGCCGCTAATGCATGTTAGACTTACATACGTACATGTACATGGAATACAGTTTGTTAAATCATCGCAAATGTTCTTCATGGTTTTAGCGACTAATGCGACCACGGGCAACCTTTACTCCGTGATTGTGTGCTCCGAACCACATGCTCCTAGTACGGTGGTATTAAGTTATCAAGATACTTTCCATGCCTGCATCAATGTCTGCAAGGACACTTCAGAGTTTTTCTCTCTGCCACCAATATCGCCATATGATTAAATTGTGTTGGCGTGACTTTAAAACAGAACGTCGAGATTTATTTTGAACTTCTGCTATAATATTGTGGTACTATTGTTATAATTTGTCTCAACTCTAAACAACATATTTTATAGTACACGGATCATTTCGCTTACTTAAATCTCACATTTTGCACTCGCTAGAGAACCATTTGAAAGGAACTAACGGAATAATGACCCTGTTTGTCAAAGGTTTTGTACATGAAGTCAAGTTGTTACTGTCACGGACTTCGGCGCGTAAGTGGAGAATATGTGTCTGGTAGCCGGTTAGCTCAGTCAGTAGAGCACTCGCCCTGAAAACGAGGGGTCCCAGCTTCGAACTCCGGACTGACTGCACATTTTTCTTACCCCGTGACATATGACACTAAACGTGGACCGTGGCATGCTGGCTTGGTCAGTCTTAAGACGCTTGCAATATCATATAATTCAGAAATTCGAAGACGAATTTCCAGTTTGTTGGGGTGTATGTCACGGAACGAATTGGTCACGTAAGGGGGCAATATGTGTCAGGCAGGTGGTTAGCTGAATCGGTAGAACACTCGCCCTTTAAGTGACTGCATGCACATTTTTTCTCACCCCGTGACATTACCACACTATTTAAAATATAGTAGTGTAATATGTATTGGTGGAGAATCATTTTATGTAATCAAGATATGCTTTTGTGTAGCTTATGAAAAACACCAATAGAGGAAACTATTGGCGATAGATTGGCTGTCGGATCGTAAAAATCACTATCAATGCATACTGTTGGGACACCAACAATCTATCGTCACACCCATAGACTAATGGCTGTAAAATAACCCTTCTTAAATTGTACAGACTATAGGAATGAACACTGAAGTAAATGTGGGTTAAAGTACATCGAAACATATTGTTTTACATTTGCTATTATACAGAAGTGTTTGTTCTAGACTTACTACAAGTATGTATTTTGAGGCATATTGCTTTAAACTTATCACATAATTTTATCAAAATGTAATTTTGTTGCAGCGGATGATGAAAAATCGTTCCGGAGTTTAGACTTCACTCCTGATGGGCGACACATCTTTGTTCATGATGGAAACAAACTTCTCTTTTTCAATACCGCAAGTTTGGAGGTAAGGACAAATCCCTTATATTACGTTAGCTTTCAGATAAAATTTTCCGACCCTTTTTCGACTACATAATGATTATCTATGAAATGCCTGTAGCTATACGCAAGTACGAAAACTCAGGAACTTTTTTAAGATTGTCTGCAGGAGTCTGAATTTCCCCAGAAGTCTTTCTAAAAACAAATACTCCCTATATATAAAGTTCTTATTAGGATTACTTTGCCTACTAGTATCTGTCTGTTAATTTTACTGAAGTCCTCTTCCTTTTTTGAAGACTAATATCAGAATGAAAATAAATAACTGAAGTGTCTGTATAAACATGGTGTATTTTACCATGTATTTTTGTTAAGTGCCTTTTATAACATTTTTGTAATGTGAATCAATTATTTTAGTGTAATTTCTGCATAGCCGATTTCCTTGCAATATACTTATTGTAGACTTTTCTTGACCTGTTTGTTAATTAAGAAGATGTATTTCTGGACAGCTCTTGTACTTCCTTGATTTAAATTATTGTGCCATAACTTTTGGGAAAATGTGTCTATTTTTTCCGTAGTCAAACACGAAGCTCTTGATTAAAGAATTGGTAAACTATTGCGAAACAGAGCGAGCGGTCTTGTCTTTTCTTGGTTGGGAGGAGAGGGGGCGAAGGAGATTATATATTTTGAATATTTTGAGTAAACGATTTTAACAAAGTAGCTCTATAATAGGGAAACACTGTACAAGGCTATGCCATTATTGATTTTGGAACTTTTCTTTTTGGTACAAATATTTCTTTTTGATACAAATATCATTCCTATTGAATTATCCGTTATGTGGCCATAATATGTTTATGTTTTGCCACAGAACGCGCGTATGTAAAAGGTGCGTTAACAGCGCGTGAGCGCGAGAGTCTGTCAACCTGTTATAATACTCTTAAAAAAGACAAAAACAATTTTGTATTACTATAACCATTTTATAATATTTCTGCGTCGATATCTGAATTGAATGTTTTGATATCGTTTAGTTAATCTGGAAGCAGCGCCTCTAAACGATAGTTCATAATAATTTCTGAAAATATCTCAAATTTTCAAGTGAAAATTTCCACTGTAGGAAATTGACGTCTTGGAGCATAGTAAAGACTTGATTGCAGCAAAAACAAGAGATATGAAAACAGTTGTTACGGTTGCCGAAGACAGTAACCTCCGGATCTGGGACAGAACCAAACAAAAACAGACTGTGAAGGAGTCCGAACAGAATAACTTATCACAAGCTATTCCAAATGTCGGGTAAGAGTACTTAATTCTCTCCGTCTCATCATCTTCTTACTACATTTTTAAAGTTTAAAGCAATAAAAGTCATCAGTGAATATCTTTTGGTATTGTGTGCTGTCGACATATGATAATTAGAAGGCTAACACAATTTTCTTTATCAAATCCTGTGAAACTGAAGCATATGAACGTGTAGGGCACAATCAAGCACTGGCAGAAAGACCAATACTAAGAGTTTTTTTATCAAATGCACAGAGACTTTTATTCAATGCTAAACGGCTAATTAACCGTTAAGGCTGAAATGTAAACAATTTATTTTTTGTTTACAGACGATTACTGCATCTGCCGTCCTCTAGATATATTTTCGTGGATGGTAAAAAATCGAAAAACGATACTGATAAAATCTGCGGCGTTTATGACATCATAAAAGAAAAATTTGTGAAATTGAGGACATTGGTATATTGTCTTATTTGTTGCTTGTTGTTAATAAAAATCATTTGTGCTGGCTAAACATGTCAGCAGTTGTATGGTTTTCAACCGAGTTGAGTTGATTAACCCTTACCCTGCAAAATTTCTATAATGAACTATAATAAATTTCCATCATTGAATTTGGGCAGTACCACTTATTATTTGAAGGGATGTTCAATGAAAATTTACTGACAGATGTGCAGGCTGATCTTGGTCTGCACTTGTCGTGTATGTAGAACCACTTGCCGACAGCAGGGTAAAGGTTAACCAATCGAGTTAAAGGTGTCTGATAGTTGCTTAAAGAATTTTGTATTTGTTATCCTCGTATTACGTTGGCATAGAGCATAGTAACTGTTACTTAATTAAATAATAATCGTATAGGCACACTTACCATCTTTAGTAAAGACTTTTATCAAATGTTTGACCTCGCGGCAGTGTAATAAAGCCATTACATAAAAATGAAAATACACTAGTGTAATAAAGCTTTGACGTCGACGTCGTTTATAGTATAGGAGACGTTGGTAAAATTGACTTGTTTATATAGTAAAAGAAAGTAGAGTTTTTGATGTTTCGACAGGAAAAGCTAACATGTGATAAAAAGAATATTACATTTGTGACTTTCAAGATTGAATTTATTAAACTCGTTGAATGAAATTGTTAAAATGCTTGGCAGAGCCGCCTCGCATTATATCATTTTATTCAACTCGTTTAATAAATTCAATATGAAAAGACACTCATGTAATATCCTCTATATATGTACTGTTACGCAGTATTGTTTAGTTCAGGAAAACAGATATTAAAATCCCTCTTGATTTAGTATTTTTAAATGAAAGCCTCTATGTAGAGAATGTAGGGAAAGCGAAAGGTTTGAACATAATTAGATATGGTTTTAGGCAGGTGTCGATGGTTTGAAAGGCTACACAATTAACGAAAGAAAAGTGATATTTGCGATCAGCAGAAAATTATATGTATTCAATTTGGACACAATGGCTGTAGAGGTGACGTTACAAGGATTCATGGATAAATGCAGAAAAGATGTACTGGTGACCAGCCGGAATCGTAAGTTTTTGTATAAATTTCATAATTTCAGAAATTCATAATTTCTAAACTATGAAATATGTTTTTCGAAAACTGTTTATCACATAATTGGGTACCATTTGTTAGTTTATAGGTGGTTAATCGGTTGATCAGATTTTTGGCAGTTAATGGGTTTGTTTGAAAGCTTAATATCTTCTCATTTACTCTTATTCATGTTCATATATAGCGCTTTGTACATTTTGCATGTTCATGTAAACTAGTTTCCTGTCCTGGTGGCCCAACTACGAGTTATTTTAGAATAAGTATAAACAGCATATACATACTTTGCCTGAGATACAGTATTGTTATATTCTCTGGTCATTTGGGATCATGGAGTCCATTCAACATGTGTGTAATAGAGTTCCGCTTAAGCCGGTGGTAGGGGGCGTGAGAGGTGTTGCACATTTCATTACCTCTCATGAACAGACTCAATCAAACCGAGTCTGCTATTATTCTTCTTGGTTGCATTCTTTGCTTCCAAAGGATCTTTTAACAGATTTCATTGTTAAGGATTTGCAATTACATATTTAGCTGAAATCCATTAGAAATATGAGTTTGAAAATTATTATTACCTCCCTTTGTCCAGCTTAGTTGCGCAGCCAAGATATATAGAGGTAAATTTAAGTCAGAAGCTACACACAGTTTTGAACTTGCGTTTTGGTTCAGATTGTTGAAATATCACAGAATCTATCAAATGTAAAGGTAAAACTAGAAATTACATTGATTTCTGTTTTAAAACAGCTCAACTTAAAAAAACAACACTTTTCAAATCAAAGGTGCAGTATCTACATTACTTTAGATATTCAGTTGAAACTTGCTGTATTTGTTTATATAGTAAAAGAAAGTAGAATTTTTGATGTTTCGACACTATTTTCAGAGTTGCGTCTCTTTTTAACTTAGAAGTTTTAGTTAAAGGTTTTCAAAGCATACAATATTGTTTTTATCCATTGCAGACTTTATATTCATCAAACAGGAAAAATAAAAGGTTACGGCATCAGATCCAATAACTATTACATGAATTTTAACAAAAATGATTCCCCTTCTTCGACCTAGAAGATGTAGGCTGAAGTTTTGCATACATATTGCTCAAAGTCAATGCAGATATTGAATTGAAATTTAAATAAGTTATTTAAGTGCATTTCCCATAACCCTGAATTATACTTTGGAAAAGTTATACCCCTTTTAGCATTTAGAAAGTGCAGGTTAAAGTTTTACATGCAAATTACTATCTCCTAAACTAATGTAGATATTTTGGATGAAACTTCATGCTGATGTTGGATGCAATTAAAACAAGATTACAGCATCAAGTCATATAGCTCTAACATGAATTTAGACAATATACATATTCTTAGGTAGAAAGTCCATTTTACAGACAAACATTCGAATAGTAAAATATGCCGTGTTCTAAGATATGTCAAAATAAAAAAGTCATTAAGCTTTTCATTTTTTTAATTTGAATGTGTTACTCAAAATAATATTGTTCTAAACATATGATTAGTTATATAAATATACTGTATGTAATGTGACAGATATTGCTAAACACAGTGATTTGTATTTGTAAATAGTCTAAGTAATAATAGGAGCCCAAATACAAACTATGCTAACATGCATGTATTAGCAGTACATTTTTATGCGCTATTCTTCATACCGGTATGCACCAAGACAGTGGTATTAATTCCCGATATTACTGAAACAGCCAAAATACTTCAAATCTCATTGAACTCTTAATTATGATAACATGTCAATAGTATAGCACATCTATACCGTTATGTATTAAAGATTCCTAATAGAGGTAATGAGGCCACGATGATATGAATTAAATCGCATTGCAAGGATGTGTCAAAACACAAAAATATTTTTTGTAATTACAGAACTAATTGCCGTCACAAAAGGCCAGAAAAATCTAAAAGTATATGACCTCAGTACTGGCAAAGTTGTGTGCATCTTAAAGGCGGGACAAAAGATGGATATTGAGTCATTTGTGGTACGTAATTCTTAGTTTTGTGTCTATATAGGTAAACAGTTTGAGATATTAAATAAAGTTCATACGATACATGTCCTCAACGTTTTAGTCTTTAATTACTTCTTACGAGCAAGGCTTTATTTTCTTTGTTAGATATTTTGCTTTGCACAAGTAATATATATATATATATATATATATATATATATATATATATATATATATATATAATTTGCTGGGTTTAATGCAACATCGATGTCATACCACGACTTTCCAGCTTTATATGATGGAGAAAGAACAATCAACATTCCGTGATCCAACTGGATTGCTTCCAAACATAAATTCTACTCCCCAAGAGAAGTTTCGAAACCACAGTTACTGTAGTGAGGTAAAATTCCGAGTTAAAACTAGATATATATATTATAATATTGTTTTCATTACAGGTGAACAAAACTGGTACTCTGGTATGTGCGAATACTGACGAGGGTCCCTTGCTCCTTTTCGATATAGCTGGCCAAAGATTGTTGTATACAATTCCAGCAAGTACGTAATAGTTCTGTTATGTTCAAGCAGAACAGCTCTGCTTAATGATTTCACTATTATTCAACTTGATATGTTCAAAATAAAATTACGACAAAGCGCCTGGCAGTACAAACAAGCGTGCACATTCCACAACATGTTTAATAACCCAAAAAGATTAGTTTCCTTGCTGCTTTATATACACACGCCCGGATTGTACTGCACATACTGAACTTATTGGTTCAACCTTTGCATATATACTCAAATCTCACAAATTCGCAGTGACATTTAAGTTTTTTTATTATTGGGACCATAGAAGGTATATTTTCTCTTTCTGGAAGTTAATTGGATCTCGCGGAAATAATGAATTCTATGGAGGCAGTAAGCCGTTTTCAGAACTTCTCGGACAACAGTCGCCTACTTGACTTTCAAAACCTCACACAAAAGTCTTTAACCACACACCCGAGATAAAAATATTGCAATATTAACATAACTGTATGTGTATCATGATTACAAACCATCAGCAATACATGTCTAATATCTAGTTTTCTGTTTACAAGACCTGAATTTTGTGCTCTCCCGTTCGCGAAATCTGATGACGAAAAAAGCTAAATTTGCCAAATTATCAAAACACTGCAGAAATTCCCTGCAAATGATACCCAAACTGCTACAAGTAACGCTGTACAATCTGAAAATAAGCTCAAATATATGTGCCATCCGTACCGTTTTTACACTTCCAATTTTCCTGAGGCCCCTGCTAAAATGACAGCTCCACTTTAAGCTAGCTCAGCGAAGGCATGTATTCGCATCTGCAAGTCACTACGTCATAATTTCAAGATCAAGGATACTCAACTTATTTTCTATCAATAATTGAAACTCAATTCTTGTCACTGAAACTGCAATTATAGCAATTTTTATTATTTTAAAGTACAAATATGCACTTAAATCCGTAAATTGCCACTTATTTGTAAATTTGAAGCTGGCCAATTCGACACAAACATCTGAAAACTGTTTACTGGCAAAAAAGATTCAAATAGTATGACATTAGCGGTTTATTTTGTATTTTAATCAACTCGGACCAAAAGAAACCCAATTCCATACATATCCAATATATGCTTTAAAAAACAGTGACAATTGGAATACATCATGTATTCACAAATTCTGCCAGGAACACGTACCAAAATTCACTAGTATCATTATAATTCCATAAAAGCCCTCTTGCACTTAAAAATGAGGAATCAACCCTGTTTCCAGCATCTAAATATGTTCAGCTATCAGGCTGGCTGAATGTTATGGCAATTTTAAATTACTGGTACTGTGCTGGACCTGTCTCAGGAAGCTACAAACACATGCATGAGCACCATATGTCACCGTCTTAATGTTTCACAAATTACTATTTATGCTAATTTGTCTATCCCAAGACACTAAAATGGTGTCTATTTGGAGATAATTGTCTGTCCTGGGATGTTAAGCTATGATGTACAGTACTTTTAACCCATAGAGATGACCACATCAGACCACGAGTCCATGTTGAGATCTCAATCTGTTTATGATCACTTTTCGCGAGTGTCGAAATATGAGAAAAAATCTGGGATTTTTTTAGACAAACCCTTCAAATCAACTGTTCTGAATTTAATTATATCCTTTCATGCAAACTATCTCTATATATTTAGTGTATCCTCGAAATCCAGTTAACTTTCAGAGAGAGAAAATATAGCTTCTCTTGTTCCAATCAGTTAAAAAGACTAAAATGTCACTGCTGATTTGTGAGACATGAAAACAGAGATTTTAGTTTATATGTAAATGTTGAACCAGTACGAATGCGTAGTGCAATTCGGGTGTGTATATAAAACAGCATCGAAACTAATCTTATTGGGTTAGTGGACTTGCTGTGGCATGTACGCGCTCATTTGTAATGCTAGGCGCTTTGCCGTAATTGGTCTGGTATATTGTAGTGGTGATTTAGTTCGTATAAATTCTCTCAATCATATAATAATTTATAATACGAACTTTTATCCTAGCGGAACTCACGTATGGGAAAGTCAACTGTTCTGAATTTATTTATATCCCTTAATGCAAACTATCTCTGTATATTCAGTGTGTCCTCGAGATCCAGTTAACTTCCAGAGAGAGAAAATATGGCTTCTCCGGTCCCAATCAGTTAAAAAGACTAAAATGTCACTGCTGACTAGTGAGAAATGAAAACAGAGATAATCATTTGAGTATATATATATATGCAAATGTTGAAACAGTACAACTTGGGTGTGTATATACAGCAGTATCGAAACTAACCTTATTGGGTTAGTGGACTTGCTGTGGCATGTGCGCACTCGTTTGTAATGCTACTTTGCCGTAATTGGTCTGGTATATTGTAGTGGTGATTTAGTTCGTATAAATTCTCTCAATTATATAATAATATATAATACGAACTTGTATCTTGGCGGATCTCACGTATGGGAAAGTCAACTGTTCTGAAATTAATTATATCCCTTAATGCAAACTATCTCTGTATATTCAGTGTATCCTCGAGATCCAGTTAACTTTCAGAGAGAGAAAATATAGCTTCTCTGGTCCCAATCAGTTAAAAAGACTAAGATGTCACTGCTGATTTGTGAGATTTGAGTAAATATGCAAACCTTCAGTCAACTTTCACATTGTCAAATTTAACAATTATTTCTACATCTTCCCTTGTCCAATATGCTGTCATTTTAG
Source organism: Mercenaria mercenaria (assembly GCF_021730395.1). Classification (NCBI taxonomy): domain Eukaryota; kingdom Metazoa; phylum Mollusca; class Bivalvia; order Venerida; family Veneridae; genus Mercenaria; species Mercenaria mercenaria. Next base: position 65,300,318 of record NC_069372.1, read on the forward strand.
CTTGAATTCCATGCTGCCTCATGCCAAAAACAAAATAACCTAGAACCACTTTCTTTTAAATTCACACCTCCATACCCAACCTGCTTCAATGCAAATTAATTTGCTTTAGATTGGATTCTATTCCTGTTAACATACCCTATATCATCAACCTCGAACCAAATCTAACACAACTGCATATAGTTTATCTCTTCTTCAGTGTTTACATAAAATTACTTAGAGTTGATATTCATATACAGACTTCTTATCAACCCGCCCGCTTAGCTCAGTAGGGAGAGCGTTGGTCTACGGATCGCGGGGTCGCGAGTTCGATCCTCGGGCGGGGCGTATGTTCTCCGTGACGATTTGATAAAAGACATTGTGTCTGAAATCATTCGTCCTCCACCTCTGATAATTCATGTGGGGAAGTTGGCAGTTACTTGCGGAGAACAGGTTTGTACTGGTACAGAATCCAGGAACACTGGTTAGGTTAACTGCCCGCCGTTACATGACTGAAATACTGTTGAAAACGGTGTTAAACCCGAAGCAAACAAAAAGACTTCTTATCGGACTTGTCGTTTTTTATTCCTTCAAAGCCCGTAAGAGACCACAAAAAAGATTTAGGTATAAAATGTATGAAGTCACCAGCTGCCCAAGGTACTCAACTTATGGTATACTTCACTGCTTTGTTTTATGTATATCTTGGACTTGCTTCTTTGTCATGTAATGTCAGTTTTGCTCAAAACCACTTGAACAAATATGCGTAGCTCTGAAACTGTTCATTTAAACTACTATCTGTTGTGTTATTGAAGAGCCCGGATATTCCGATTTCATCGGCTTTCACAAATTGATTAACAGCGATGGTACCAGACTTCTGTTCAGCACTGATCTACCATTACCCGGGCTGCCACAAGGCGACGACGTTGACCATCTAATTGTTTGGGATATTCAAAACAGTTTGTATAGTTTCAACTTTAGTTTATACTAATTCATATACTCATTCTAGCTCGACTGTGATGAAAGGTTTAAGCTTACGTGCACCACTCTCGAATCCGCTTCCTGGAAAAACAAGTACTGGTTTCTTACGAGAAGGCATTATCGTGCCCCTCTTAGGGCTCGAACCCACGACCCACGCGTTGAGCGACAGACACCTTAAGCACTTCAACTATGAATAAATGTTGATTTAATATCGCAATAAACTTTACCAGTGTTCCTACAGTCTGCATCAGGTAAATTATGCTGTGTGCAATTAAGTGATATTATACATAAATGTCGTTCGGTTTGTCATCATATTTCATACCGTCACAGAAAACATACACCTTATCCTGGATTGGAGTCGTGATCTCTCGGTAATTTTGCGAAAGCATAAAATAAAAATGCATAATTATTGTTTATTGTATCAAATAATGAAACGAACAAGTCTCCACAATTATGAGTAGTGACCGCGTTCCAATAAGCCTGTATTCAGATCTCAGGTCTTCTGGTACATGTTTATTTTATATTTACGGGATTTTTGCAGAAAAAGAATTGTTTCGACTGTATGACATTGCGTATGAAAAGAAGTACAAGGCGATGAAAAGCGACCAATCGACATCAGTTGACGACGTTTTTGAACTGGACAACCAAAGAATTCTAACAACAAGTTATGATAATATTCTTCGTATATACGACTTGAACACAGGTACAAACTTCTCGGCCTACATGTTTTGTTTTAGCGTTATACCTAACTCGACCTTGCCTGATAAAAATTGTAAATTGCAGCTGTTGTTATCACCAAGTTGAAATGCCACGGCAAACTCGCCTTAATCGGATAAAAGCTACACTTAAAAATACACTTAGAAATATTTCTCATCACCAAAGTTTCATCCCAATTATGTGTCATCAAGTTTTCGGAATAAATAAAATAGATTTAAATACGCTCTTGTGAGTGTGCTTTTCATCAAATGTGACTTTTATGTACTTTTCCGAGATAAAAATATTGCAATATTCTGTATGCGTATCATTACAAACTATCTGCAATACATGTTTAATATCTAGTTTTCTGTTTACAAGACCTGAATTTTGTGCTTTCCCGGTCGCGAAATCTGATGACTAAAAAAGCTAAATTTGCCAATTTTCAAAACACTGCAGAAATACGCTGCAAATAATAGCCCAAACTGCTACACGGTTTACTTCAGTAACGCTGTACAATCTGAAAATAAGCTCAAATATATGTACCATACGTACCGTTTATACACTATTCCAATTTTCCTGAGGCTCCTGCTAAAATGACAGCTCCACTTTAAGCTAGCTCAACGAAGGCATGTATTCGCATCTGCAAGTCACTACGTCATAATTTCAAGATGAAATGTGACTTTTATGTACATTCCCGTTTTTTGTTGTACTTTTTAGAGATCAATAGACTTTGTATGCGAATACTTGTTACCGAAATAATTTATGTATTTATACCTTTATGGTTAGAGACCACCAATTGTTTTCCCATAGACTTACATTGTAACATTATGGCCTGTACGGCCTTCCATACATCGAAACATGTATATCTAATTACAAGTTTTTCAAGAACTATCTTAGTTCTACCAAAATATCGGACGAAAAACATATGAATAGTGATACTTTATTTAAGTAATTTTCGTGTGAATGAGATGACCCCCTGTTTACATCATTGACATGGCGGGAGAAATTAGTTTGATAAAACTTTTTTTCAATACACATAAAATGTAGCAAGTTTTGTCAAAATGTATAATAAAATACTGTAAATGCAGTGAAAAAAAATCAATTTTGAAAAAATAATCACTTCCTGGGTTTGTTTACATGACTGACCAATTAGAACGCACAGGCGTTACCTTATTCCCAGGTATACACTTACCTCATTCCCAGTAAGTTCCCTGTACTTTTTGGAATTGGTGGTCTCTGACCTTATTGCCGTTTCTTTCATTTGCTATTCTTTTATTCGTATGTCAGCTTAGCAAGCAAAATAATAAAAACTGTGCACTTTGTCGTCAAACTAAGAAATAATCGAACTATTTTAACTATACATGTAAGTAAAATATAAGGAACAAGGATTCCGTGATAATTAAAAGAATTTTAATTTTTTTATCCATTACTCCGCTTGTATATCCCTTTAGCAGCGTGTGAACGGGAAAACAAGTGTACTTTCCCGTTAAATCAGCAGTTTTATGTTAGAATAATTATAAAATGCTTCCTAATGTCTGAATGTTCTTTCTTTTTCTTTCTTCAGCACTTTATTTCCTTTGTTTTCATTGCTTGCGCTAGATTTATAAATCCTAACGACTGCAGTTCACATTCTGCATAAGACTGATAAAACCAACGTAAAGCAAATTTTTACTTACGTCAGAAGCAGATATAAAATGATTTTGCAATTGTTAAAGTATATACAAGAATGCCTTCAATTCATCCGCCGATTTTCTAGCATCAACAGTAACCGTCATCCAGCTGTTAAACATATCAATCATATACATTATGCATTCATATAATTGTAATAGATGTAATAAAGTATTATTTAAGGTAAGACAGATAATCGCAGTATATAAAGGGACATGTGTATTTTACAGGAAAGCTTCTCAACAGGTTGGAGGGTCATACCACGTCAGTGAAGGTTGATTTAAATGAAAAAGCGCCCTACATTCTAACATACGGCTGCTTTAATGAGGAAGACTGCGTTCGAATATGGGACAAGAATACATGCGCACAAATTGCTACCTTTTCACTGGATAAGTCGGTACGTGTAATATGAGGAGTAATTTTGTCTTAAAGTTTTTTAAATCATATTTCATCCTCAGTTTACAGAAGTTTTCTGAAATGTTTCTGGCCGACAATAGGAAGTACATACTTCAATCAAAATGTAAGTATTTCAATTGATTTTGATAGTATTATTAGAACACAAAGCATATGCTTGTTTTGTTTACTGTTGTACACTTCACACATTTTGGTAAATGCAAGTATGTCGGAAAACTGCAGATTTTGATTTACTTTATACACATCTATTTGCCGTGATAGGTTATGTATATAGTACAGCTGTCACTCATACTTGGCCAAATTGATACTTAAGTGGTCAAAGAACGATTTGTGATATAGGTTCTTAATGTTCGTAACACGTAACAGCTATCCAGCCTGAGATTTATATGCATACCATTTAATCTTTTAGAAGCAAAAAGGTGTCACCAAGTGCTTTTTTTTCATTTATATATTGCATGTTTGGTCTAGTTGCCGCAAGGGCCGTGCTATTTGTGTCACATTTTAAATTTTGTAATATTTGAATGCGCAGATTAGTAGTCGAAGTTGTTAATTCAGAGACAGGAAATTATCTGTTTTTCGCTACATTTGAAAACTAGATGTGTATCCATTGGACACAGTTGCCCCTACTTCCGGTCACTATTCATGGTTTCATAACTCTAGGTGAAATATGTTTAAGATATATGCAGCACAAACATTTAAGCATTTATGTATATTCTACATTAAGTCAAGGACCATAACTCTGGAGCCATGTGACTTTTAGAGGTCATTACGCTACAACCTCAGGTACACAAATTCACCTGCTGAATATTATTTCAACATGGTTTCAAGACTCTGGGGGAAATATGTTTTGATATTTTTGCATCATAAACATTTAAGCACTTTATGTGTAGTTTTTACTATGTCAAGGGCCGTTAACCTGGTCTGGCTGAGTGAAAGCCAAATCAGAACACCAGGTACAGAATTTCATATGCTATATAACAATCCCTGTATGTTTTATAATTTTTTAAGTCAAATACTTTCTGAGATACATGCGACAAAAATTTGCATCCCATCTGTGCATACTTTTGACTTAATCAACATGATCAATGGCTATAGTTCTTAAAACAAAACAGGTACACAACTTAACACGCTAAAATATTCCTATGTTTCATAATCCTAGGGTAAATACGTTTAAAGGTGCATGCAACTCGAACTTTCTAGAGTTTGAGGTGAGGTCACGGCCTATTACCGCCTACTTTGTTCATATCTGGAAGGTTTTCGACCTCGTTAAAGCCCCTATCGTGGGAACATTTTGTACCTTCGAATGCAGATATATATGCTTGATTCGGTTTGAAAGCTGTAGAGGTTAGCCTAAGGGTAAATTATTGGCGTGTGGAAAGCTATGTAAAAGTCTCTACATCATCATCATAAAGATGTGAATGTAGATGTATTCAGTGAATACCAACATTCGTACAGAAAACCTGAATACCCACATTCGTACAGAAACCGCTTAACTAGTTGAATACATAAAACAAGTGAGTAGAGTATCAACATTCGTACGATTGGGCCTACAGCTATTGTCATAAGATTATTCCCTGTTGTCAATAGATAACCCTTATCGTTTTAGGGTCGGTCAGTCAAAGATAAAAGCAAAGTAAATCCTAGACCGACAACGGTGTTTGCATTTAAATTTTTATTAGAAAGAGGAGGAAATATATTTTATTATGTTTTATACAATGAGATAAAATCATCAATGCCACTAGCTTCAGCCTATAGGTGACAAAGGGGTGATAACGTCTTCTCGTCTACGCAACGCGACGTAAGCGAAACAGTTATCAGGCAAAGTTATATACGCCAGTTCAACTTTTTCGTAAAAGATACAAAGCCAGTAGTGCAATTTAAAACATACAATTGGAAAATGATGTTAACAAAGAAGGTGATGATTTCAGATTAGTGATGTGCGGTGGAGTTGGTGCGGAAGGTTTATATACTCAATAACTACATTGGGTACTCCAGAGATGGTGAGATGGAACATTCATTATGGACATCCATACGTTTCAGATATCGATTTTGATGCAATCGAAGGAACTTTCTCAACGAAAGGTATGATCGAAAATGATGCCGCTCATGTTCATAGGTATGAACCTACATGAACAAGCGGAAATATGTTGGTCTATGGTCACTCTGATTATGAGTGTAATTGAAAACAATACTTATAAATTCATGCCTCGTAAATTCCGCTTATCCCATTGGTCGAGAACTTGTCATATGGAAGTCCATAAAAATGATATTCAGCATTTTACCATCAATATTTTTCCAGGTGATAAATGTTATAACATAACTGATTGTATGGATATAATCCTAAATGTGAGGTCCCCGAAGAAAATGATTTTAAAGTTGTAAATTGTTGTAAATTTCTAAAGTTATTCTTGTTTACGGTTTGCAACAATAACGGGATCTTAGATTTGTTTAACTTATCAGAATTAAATTTGATGACGGCGGTCTTTTTTGTTACCCTATTTGCTGTGAAGTCCCCCTGTCGAGTCAAAATATCCCTCAAAATATCCCTCAAAATGAGTAAAGCATTTTAAACACTTTTACAACAATAAAATGAAATGGTGAACATAACAACATTCTACATAGGTTGTAACAAATATGTGCTAGCATTTGTATCTTTTGTAACATTTCTCATTGTCTTGTCTGATATACGTTTCATATCAAGTTTTGTTTTTAAGGATCTTCACAGACAGGGAGGGTACGTTCAGCTAAAACGCCTAACACCTTAATATTTGCAGTAAAGAGTCTTTTAAATTGTAAACATGCTCGAATGCTAAACTTCCTGACAGGAACTCCGGATGACTAATATACAATATATGATTACTGTAAGCCAAAAGAAAATGTGCATGTTCTATCTCAAAGACAAAAGAGATTAAAACTAGTGTAGGTCGTATTGTCTGCCTGATCAGTTGTTGGGAAAAGAGCCTTTTTAGTTTTCTTTCACTTTTTATCACAACTTTAATGTTAATTGGTAAATAAGATTTTTTCCATTAAATCTTCTCCCAAGGTACCATCACTACACCGTAGCAGTCAACTTGAGACGAAACGGTTTACTGTCAATAACTAAAGAAAATATGGTCCTTGAAAGGATTATAGCATGTGCTCCATACTTTCATTCGGTTGCTATGTCGCAAAAATGAGTAATGTCAAGTAACTACGACGAGCTACCATGTAAACATATGTGTTTAATAACATTTCATTTGTCCACCTGATTTACATTAATTAACGAATAAATCAGGAAATTAAGGAGCGCTTTCTTTTCACTTTTGCCTTAAGACCTGAGTACCTGAGTAAACTGGATATGCTAGCGACCTGTTACCTGTATATGCAGGTTTTTCAAGATGGTATATAACCACAATAATTAAACGAAGTGTTAAAATTAAGATAATATACCTTTTTTTGGATAAAGCCATTGTTCTATTCTGAACTTGCGTCATAAAGTTAAAGAAACCAAGGACGAGGACAAAGAAAAGGTTCGTTCCTCGAAAATAGCTGTTCATAAAGGCGGTATCCCTATAGCATTGTATGTATATTTGTATTTATGATGAATGTGTAAACAAAATGTAATAGGCAAACTAAGAAATTAAGACAACAAGAAAAAAACAAAAGAATATAAAATGAACACAACGAGGCCTTGAGCAGCCAACTGTAAAACACCGCTGGCGGGTTTAACCAGTTAATTCAGCACAACTTCTCACTCGTTATCTTCACCATTTTCTTAAGATACTTGACACTGTAAGTGGATTAAAAATATCTTCCAAAAGCAGTTGCAAGGTATGTGAAACGCTGAACGTGTAAATTGTATTACTATACAAACAAAAAAGCGTAGCGTCCAACCGTAAATGGGCTTAGCATTAAACATGCGGTGTGTGTCAAAATAACTGGGTCATAACCTCTTTCAACAAAACGATGGTCAACTACTAGAAAGGGCATTTGTCATATTTGCTGCCACAGGAACAACATTTCTACACTGAAACTAAATGAAAAAAGATCTTTGAATAACCAATCATTTTTACACTAGGGTTGTGAATAAATCGCTTGCATTTATAATGATAACGCATGATCTGACTTTTTTAACTGACGGATGGACAGACAGGCAGATGAATGACTAGACATAACAAAATGAAAAAAAGATGTTCTTTTGCTCCATATTATTGCCTATGAAGTTTCTCAAAAATAGTTCTTGTAATTGTACAATTATGACGGAATCAACCATTTCAGACTCCGAATACGATCGAAAGAATGGACAAAGGGAGACAATTTGGTCTTCTATGTATACGAGTATACCTTGTTTCATGAAAACATATATGTTGTACTGCTTGTGTTATCACTGGGTCCCACTTTTTGCATATCTCTTGTCTATATGTGCATTTTTCATTGCTGTTATGTATCCAAGTATTACGTTTAATGAAAAAATATCATGTACTTTTAAAGTTGTCGAGGAATCCCACTTTTTGTGACTGATCATCTGCCGGAAAGACTGTCCCAGAGTGGGAAAATTATAAGTACCCTCCGATAAAATACCAGTTGGTGACTAATACTTTTTTTATAAGCTTGCCAAATTCAATTTGAAAATTATCATGAACAAGGAATTACGTATAAACATTTTTACAGGATCATTCTGATTATATTTTCAGTTGATTCTGAGCCTTTGAAGATTGATTTTCCTGACTACAAACACAAAGTTGTATATGAAGAAGGGGATCCTGATACAGATCCTGAAATTCCGAGTGATGACGACGACGACGACGATGATGATGATGCTTGAAACTGACAGAGAAAATTAGAGTATTTCAACGACGGGAGAAACGTCACATGTCTATGCTTGTTAAAGCATTGATTTTCAATTAGCTGTAATGCTCAATTAGTTTTACATTTGTGACAAATGCTTCCATAAGCTGCATGCCTGATATTATAGGGACAATATCTTACAGGTGAAGATGAAGATGAGAGAGAGAGAGAGAGAGAGAGTTTGCCGTAAACCCTTGACATACTATGTTAACGTACTCCATATTTATTTTCAGAAATATGTACCTATTTGAAAAGTTGAAGCATGTTTGTTATTGTATATTCTACAGCCTCCTCATTTTGTACATAAATATATAAATATGAAATGAATGTTAAATTCAAACTCATATACGGAAGCTGCAAAATACACTTTTCAGCGTCTTTCTTTATCAGGATTTGACATATTTATTTCTAAATTATATTTACAATTTTCAAGCATTACAGACAATGTTAGTATTACTTTACATACCTAGAGCTGTTTTTGTCTGATAACAGGTTCATTCCATATAACTACTTTCAGTATAATATCATTTCATTTATAGCAAATATGATTTTATTTGTTATTAAATTATTCTCTTATAATAGTTAAATCTTATTTGATTTACACCCTTCGTAAAAGTATTTTTGGTATAAAATAATACTTTTATCAAGCCTGATGCGTTTTAGTCTAGAATTACCTGTTTTCTCTTACTTCGTGTGATGGGAAGATTCTGCCACATTATTGGTAAGCAACGTATTATTATAGCAGTATTTTAAAATTTTGAAAGAGAACGACTTCAAAATGTTCCGTTTCTACTTCTGTTCTCATAACAGTACAAATACAGACATTTCTTGAGAGACCTTCAGAATGGTGTATATCCTATGTATGGGACTTGCAAGATCATGTAGAAGTTCCCGTTACTGATTAACATAACACTCGAATATATTGCATAGCTGAAAGACTTTCTATATAATTTTATCCGAATATGTAACGAAATTTGAATTTGATATTTCCTAAATGGATCCCTGTTAGACCGTTTCACTGTAAATCCAAACGTGAATTGCAATTATAATTTCCTTTAAGTTGCTTTAATTGGTGTCTTGACCTTCTGGTCAATTTGATTACCAGACTGACTACATTGAACGTTCTTTCGTTATTGATTGCAACTTTTCCATACTCAAAGTTTAGCCTTCTTGGATTTATCTTGGTTCTCCTCTTTTCCACTAGGTAGTTTATTTCCAGTACCCATGAAGAAAACTGGTGTATAGTTTGGGTCTTTCAGAGCTTCCCTGTCCAGTGTGAAGGGCGATATGTCGTACTGAGTGTTTCCATCTATTGCCATTTCACTCAGAATCTTGCCAAGGAGACCAGCAAATCTGATAAAAATTAAAAAAAAATACATAAACACTTTAATGTTATAGTGTTAAGTGTATGAAAACATAAAGCAAAAACTCATAATTGAATTCGGATATTTTTCAAGTGGTTATTGTTTCTCAAACGTTTATTTGACAAATTCTTGTAAACAAAGAGGCGACAGTTGACATGGTTGAAGCTGAAAGAAGTCGCTGTATAGCGTTTTACTCATTGTTACACCATGTGTCATAACAGCTGCTATATCTCTTCTAATCCTCGTAGTGGACGGTAAGAGATTTAAACATCATAACCGATAAACAAAAATACATCATGCAGTCTTGGCAGGTTGAAATGTACATATACAGAAAAAATAATCTTAACGCCTGTCTGCTTTCTCTCATTAATAAACGATTGCATTTTATGCCTCTGTGGTATTTTACTTATTTTTTCAATCTATTTACTTTTACGTCTTACTTGTAAGCGTGGCCGGCACCATTACATATGATGACATCATCAAACCCTGTTTTGTGACAGGTGTCAATAACAAAGTTCCGATCGGGAGGCATTGTGTATAAACACGTTTTGCTGTAGAGAATTGGTCCCACAGACTGAAAAAGAGACTTGAGCTTTAGTACGACTATCAAATATTAACAAAAGTGTCCGTTTCATTTTCCTACTACATACATTTTTTTAACGAACAGAATGTTCTTTAAGAATGGGTCAGAAGCCAGTTGATTAGTGGGTTATGTGTCTGTAGCCTTTTCAAACCAATAGATATATAGAGACTTTATGGCTTTTAAGTAGAAAAATTTCTGAAGCTTGAACCTGAATAAGCCACGAGAATACAAACTACAGGAGTAATTTGTAAAATGGAACACTGAGTACCGGACGCCCCTCCAAACACTGAACTAATTTTGCGGTCCCGAAATTTGAACTTTTTTATTAGAAAAGATACCTCTGTAAACCGGAACCCCTCCATTTCAGAAACCGAGACCGAACCTTTATTTATCAAACACAAATTTACCGCTGAAAAGTGAACAGTTTTAAAGGGAATCAGAATTATTGCATGTTATCATGACTACAAGAGTATACCCAGTTTGAAGCATATGCCCGTAAAACATTAATGACGTTGTTTCATACAGTAACAAAAAAAAACCAAAAAGGATTTTAAATGAATAATGTTGCTTGATAGTTGTTTAATTATTTATGAAGGCATTATAAACCTTACTCCTTCCAAACCAAAATTTCACTCGGGCCCGGAAGCTGTTAGGTTTAGAGGTGTTTCACTGTATTCATACCTGCTTAAGTATCGCAGAAATAAGGTCTGTCTTACCGTCGGCAATACTTGACGGAGAAAATCTATGCAGTGGTTCTCCCTCACTGGGTCTGGCGTAAAGCTCCTTGTATCGGGAGTGACAAAAGGTCCACCGGCATCCACACCGATCTTAAAGCCACTGTTGCCATGAATAGGCATACCGTAAATATCGTGCGAGGAAGAATGATAAATAAATATTGGAAATCTGAAGAAAAAAGATGCATTGTATTAGTTACAGTTTGATCGACGTGCTGATATCAATTCCGTCAAAATCACCAAGACTATATTTTTTCTGAGAGTTTTAGACAATATTCGTTAAGATTTTTGCCACGCTGATAATTGCGCTGGTATAAGCATGAATGAAGTATCTCTAGCATGAGAACGTGTTAACACTACATTTAAGTATAAATGCGACATAATCTTTTACACACAATAACTTAATATAATTTGTATGAATCAAACGATTTGTTTGAACATTAGAGCTTTGTTGCCCTACATGAATGTCGGTATAAAATGTCTGTATTACAATCAATTATAATGATCCAACAAGAAAACACAGCGCTCGGCCGGCCACGTTTATTTACTTGTATTATACACCACGACGTCATACAAGATACATGATTTGACAGTGACGTTACATCAATGTCAATAATGGGTATCATTATATTCGACTACAAAAGCAAAAAGGGCCTTCGTGCCGCGATAATAACGAGAAGTGCCTATCACTAAAGTAGAAAGTTTTGGTTTTTGGATGTCTGTTTAAATCTGGTACTTGTCATTTCTTGTTTATGGTTACGTTGTAACTTTATATCTTGTTAATATGATGTAAATTCTGTTAGTTTAGAAATGAGCAAAACGTTCTATGGATTCTGTTGAGACCATACCCTTGGGTTCCTGAAAGCTCAAACTGTATTGAGTGTAAGGCCAATTAACAAGGAACAGTGATACGCTTAACTTGGTTTGGATAATTTCATCAGGGAAGTAGTTACAAATCTTGAGGTTATATAAGAGTTTCAAAATTCCTATCCATGATTTGAACATACATCATCACTTGCAAAAACGTGCCGATTGTACCAAATACGCCACGTTTCCGATAAAGAATAAGGTACTACATTATATTCAAATAAGTTAATTGCCTGAACGTTCTTGACTATAACATATTATAACTTACTTATTCTGAGTCAGGAGTGCCTCAACGTGTAATTGCATAATAATCGATTCAGAGAGTAAAGTAAAGTGTTTCATCGTTCTGTTATACCATTTTGATCCTTAAAGGTACGTTGAATAACATATCAGGTCAGATATGGTTGCCCTCTTTCTAACCTCCTATAGGGCGCTAACAATATGTCGACACCAGGTCAGTGTTGCAATATTTAATAATATATTTGAATATAAGACAAGACATCTGAGTATGCATGCATGTTAAGCACGCTCATGTATCTTATGTCCAAATGGAAACTACTGAACCGCAATTAATATTAACGTTGTGTTTTTTTTTCAAGCTGCATATGCAAGAGCAAGTCAGAAATTGTTTATTTTACATTGCTGACATATTTCAAGTTTTAACTATGAGGGCGACGGCAAACTTGTTTCATTTAACCTTTAATGTTATATACCCTTCTCAAATGCGCTCATTCGATTGGTCCAAAGGGGTGCACGCGCGGGTCCGCAAAAAACGATATTGACCGGCAAAAGTGATAATGACTCTTGTGATATCACTTTTTCTTATATGTATGAAATATGGGCCAGTCAAATGAGTGCATTTGAGAAGGGCATATAATATAACAATTACAGACTTATGTTTCGGCCAATATGTGTTTTTACGGACCTGCAAAAATAATATTGACCTCGGACTGCGTCCTCGGTCAATATCATTTTTACAGGTCCGTAAAACACATATTGACCTCATCATAAGTCAATAACTATATAACGTTGTGCGATGACTACTTAGAAAAGTACATTGTGCTTTCATATAATGAAAACGTGATGTCAACGTCATGACTCTAGCAGTACCTCCGTTACATATAGAGATAGCTTTTTGTTGTTGATTCTCGTTAATGACAGGGTTTTGCACGTGCATGAACACCGGGCGACCTTACAATTTCATGTCAATATGATTCTTACTGATTTTGCTGTCTGCATCAAAAATGTCGAAAACGACTGTTAGTCAAATTTTGAGTCGAAACCATTACCATCAGATAGGAAATTATCAGTGAGGTAGGAGAGACCTCAAAGTTTTGGGGAAGTGGGGACAATAGGGGCCTGCCAAGTAAACCTTCCCATATGTCCCCAGCAAATTTTGGTCGACCGAAGAAAAAAGTTCTCCCCCTAATTGACAATAAACATCATATCAAATCCTTCTCAGTACATCTAACTGCTCTCTCAAATTGACATTTGTTCCTTTAGCTACTGTTATTTCTGAGAAAAGCATATGCTACTCCCGACCCCTCTCTCTTAAAATTGGAGGGAAAACCTCCCACACCCCCTTCCCCACGCATTCCCCTGCTCCTACGACTATAATGATCAAAAATGACTGCTCACACTTACATGTTTTGCTTAAAAATGATAAAATTATCGCCGTTTTTTTTCCCGAATATTTCTGCTATCGCTTACGGCACTGACGCAACGCTGAAATACGTACATGAATACAAAAATGACTAACAAGACGTTTAACGATGTGTGAACGTCTCAACTAAACCTATAAAATTACTAGAGTTAATAAATACTGACATTGTTCATAAATGAAGGTGAAATATTCTACTTGCTTATCTTTCACATATTCTTTCATATGCGATGTTGCTAGGTACGTCACTTGCTCTTGTGTAACGTATATAGGGATATGGACGCCGATAGAGCCTACCACATGATTTATCCAAGCACCCGACGTTACTACGACTTTCTTGCACAAGAATTCGCCTTTAGATGTATGAATCTGAAAATGGAAGACGCTGGTATAGATTTGTACTAAATTATCAAGTCTGGCCAGTGTTAAATTGACGAGTGGTGTAAAAGTGGAAATAAAATGCAAAATACCATTTGCATGCAATCTGGCCGCCAAGCGGTTCATGCTGTTACCTTACTCAAAAGACTTCTAACTATTCTGAGTATTCTAAATTATAAAGTTGTGTCTGGAGAGGGATCTTGCGTGTCTTCAATAAGACACTGTCAAAAAAGCAAATAATTAATCTGATGAGTTAAATCCAGGTTTAAGAGTGCCTATGTCAATCAGTTAAGGTGTTGGTTCGAATTCCACTAGGTAATGTCAAGGAAGAAATTCCGGTGAAACAGAAATACATTTTATGACGGTGGATGATGAAAAAACGTGAATAAAAGTCAACAAGCATATGGAAAATTTGACGGTAATCGTTACTTCGTAATTACATTATGCACAAATACTTACAGCGACATTGCCATTTTTGTTTCTTGTCAGTCTCAAAACGGCACAGTTCTCGACAACTGCAGCCCCATTTCCACGTGCAAGTTGAATATGCACGGCATTGGTCATTGCGGCATCTACAAGCCCACCATCTTTCTGATATACAGCAACATAGCTATCGTCGGTGGTGAATTGTGGGTAACGGTCCCGCAGCTGGCTTCCACTTAACCATTCACACCTGAACAAACAAATGCTGACTCAGGAAAGAAACAAACACTGTGCTGTTTATGATGTTTGTTTTATACTTTACAGCTATAAAGTAATGTCACGCGTATTTACAAACATAACAATACCACCCCCTCCCCCTGTATCCTAAGATGTAGTCAATACATGGGCGCATTGCAATTTAAACTACCGTTCATATATTGTAGTGGTTTCAGCCCCACACCGTAATGGATTATAGTATATACATTCAATTGTAAGAAGTAGGAAAGATATCTTCTGATATTTGTTTGGTTTGATATACATATCTACATTGTCCTTTAAAAAGGTATTCCTATAAAACATAGCACTTCCTCAAGATTTAATTTAGGTTTTCATTATGAAACTGAAACTGAAAGTAGTCCTGTCAAAATAACAAAATGCCGCCATGTTTAAAGTTTATATAAGTTAATCATCTTTGGTTACCAAGACTACCTAGAAAAGCATGTTTAAAACAGCTAAAGTGAACTTCTTACATAAGTTAATTTTGAAAACAAGTTTAGTATTCTCTTCCTTATAGACAATGAGCAGCCGCAGTTTAAAGTATAGACAATGAGCAGCCGCAGTTTAAAGGTATAGACAATGTGCAGCCGCAGTTTAAAGGTATAGAGGATTTTAGTTTGTTTCCGTGTAGGACTGAAATATCTTTCACGAGTGAACATTAGGTGTAATATTTTCACATTACTTTGCGTAGCCATGATAAATGTAATATTTTCATATTTCGCAATATCTAGATCTGTTCTGAACAATTTGCTATGCATATTTTGAGGAGCGATGATCCATGACGCATAAAATTCAAAAATGAAAATTCACGTCAAGGGAGGTAGAACACAACCCTTCCGTGAATATTTATTTGAAATTTTATAATCCATAGACCGTTTCTTTTCTTGATATATACAACAAATTTTTCAGAATAGAAAAGATAGGCTTTATTAAGAAGTTATTTCGTTTCTTAAAAAAGCAAATGTTGATGACCTGGTCTAATACTAACGGTATATTATGCGTTGCCATGGCGTCGGCATATTTTCTGGCGAGGTTTTCGGTCTCTCCTTTCTTGGCTAGCAGCAGCCCTCCTGTCCTATAGACCAGCTGTATTCCTGATTCCTCCTCTGCCACAGCAAACCTGCATAAACAAGAGAATAGTTCACATATCAACAAGACCGAATATGGGCATGATCCTTGTAATAATGTCCTTCTGATACCTTTAAATGGTTAAGACAAAGTTTAGTACTGACAAAGTACTGATAAAGGAAGTCATCACTTAAATGTTTTGTAGAGTCCTTGCTCTATATGATAATATTTATACTATGCATGCCGTCGCCAAAACATTAACAGTCCAGTTGTCTTTATAAATCACATGTACCTGTATTGAAGTTTCGAAGTCTTACTTGACTATTCGCAATATTTAATAAGATTTTCATCACATGTTTGACATAATGAAAATTAATAAAAACATTACATAATTTTGACATGTTACTATCCATAATAAATATAAAAAATAGACCTTTTTATGTTTCAGTCGGAAAAGTAGTATTTTATAAAAAGAATATTACTGCTGTGTCTTTCCACACACTGAATGCATTAAACTGAGTCTCATTCTTACTGAGAATATGATTAAAAAAATGCTCAGCAGTGCCTAAAATATGATTTTGTTATCCAACTTATTTACTAAAGTCAGTACGAAAAGGCACTGATGAAGCATTATCTATGATTAATTGCTACAAATAAACACATACGCTTTGTAAGTTTCAGGTGTCAGCTTAGTGTATATGTCATCATGATAAGCCATACGTCTGTAAGTAAATTGTTAGAAGGTTAGTTCAATTGTGTATTATAAGTCGCCGCAGCACGTAAATGGCATAAAAGGATGGCAATAAGTTTTAATTAATTAAAACAGTAAGGTAACTATAGTATTTTTCAAGCGCCTGAATGAATATTCGGTTAGAAAGTTAGAATTTACACTACATTAAAATATTCATTGAAGTCATATGCAATAACTCTTAATGTACACTTTTTCCATTCTTGAAACGATTGTAAGGCGTGAACTATTGAGAAATAGAAAAGAGGCTGAGAAAGAAGGTTTTCAAACACTTAGAAAAGTTACATGATTCTGGAGTGGTCTTGGGAGCCTCCATTGTCGTGGCCGAGTTTAAATTGTTCTAAACCAAGTACACCTGAAATATTTATAATTAAGTGATTATCTAACTGTAATGAATTATTAGCTTCTAATGTGTCTCGGACTTCGCAGGGAAGTGGCTTCACATCTGGTTAAACCACTTTTAAAATATATCAGTCGAAATGACATTTAAAAAACGCAAACACTTTTATAAATAGACTTATAGCTGAATCAAAATCGTAGACAATAAGGTCATTTATTTATCATCACTGAAAATTGGTGTTCAAAGCTTAAACGACGTGCTATAAATAAAATATTCAAAAATATGCCCGGGTTATAAACTAGTATTTGTTGATATTTACAAACAAGAATGTTAACCAACCTGATCCAGCACGTTTGGAGAGCCAGTATAAAGCTGCGCTTCCTATTCCACCACAACCGACAACAACATAGTCATAAACCTTTTTCTCCATTTTACACAAGGTATTTCATTATATACTTGTTATATGATATGTAACAAATTGCGACCTGGCTGTTATCAGTACATATTAATAATATATGCAAGATAGTGTTTATCAGTATGCTACGGGTACCAGTCAAGGTTATATTCATCATGAAAGGCGTACAAAATGATTTGCGCTACACTAGAAACTAGATGTTTAATTCTCTCTATATCGAACTCTGTCCTTACGAATTATGAACCTTACTTTCAATCACTATCACTACATATCATTTGGCGACCATGCTTTAATTAACATAACAAAGTTAAAGGTGTGTCTTGTTAAAATGTTCTAATGGATTAGCTCTGAGAAAACAAAAGAAAATCAGAAATGTTTAGAACGAAAACCGTAATGTTTGTAGTACTTGTCAACAGTCGGCAGGAATACTACATTTGCAGTTAAAGTTAGGAATATTATGTCGTGGGGCTTATGACCTTGTGATCCATTTTACTCTTAACGTTAAATGTATTGTTCGATATGAAATTTAGATGATGTTAAACCTATTGATATCTAAACTTTATATAATTTTTTGTTACAATTTCAGGGCGATGATTTAATAAGTATATTATTTCACGCTGTGATTTGCAAGAGTTCACATTTAAAGCTCTTAAAAAGCAAATTAGCTGGCTTGTTCAGATAAATATATGTTAAACTAGCCGTATAATATTAAAACGCGACAGCGTATGTGTATAATCATATCCACCAGATGGTTGCATATCCTCCACATTCAAACTGCCTGAGCTCAGGGTGAAAATGCGCTTGGAATCAACTAATCATACATTTAAACAAATCAAACAAGAAAGATCTGAAAAATAAGTCATACTGGGCGAATCAGAATATTAAAACAAGATTGACCAGAGTATAATTCTAAAGAAGACCGACATTAAATTAGAACGCCCTCTAGCCCCGGGTTGAGCAGAACTCAACATTTACACATGCTAAAAGTAAAAACAACAATTTAGAGACATCCGCAGATGTGTTCATACGGCGGTGCACATGGAACCTTCAATGATACACTAGTGTGTAATTCCATGAAAAGCGGCGTATGGTCCCCAGATAAAAGAATGGGTTTACCCTTAACGAGAAAACAATGGGCAGAAACCGAATTGATGTTGTTTTTGTTTGTTTTTTTCCCATTCATTTGAGTCTTGCATTTTATGTGTTCACTTAACCTTTACCCTGCTAAATTTCTATTATGAACTTGTTTATCTTTCAATTTGGACAGAACCATTAACTGTTAAAAGGGATGCTTAGCAAAAAGATACTGACTGAATGGCGAACAGTGCAGATCTTGATCTACACTGGCCGCAAAGGCAGAATCAGTTATGTCCAGAATGATAAGGGTTAAGACTTTTTGTTATAGTTATTGTTCATTTCATGGCTTGTCAGTTTTCGAATCATACATTCGTCCACTTTTTTTTAAATTTTGTATTGCATACTTGCAAGTTTGTTTTCCTCCGGTTTCTAATGAATTGTTCTTATTTTCGTATAAAATTTATAAAACAAACCCGATGTGCTTAAAATGTCACAGGAGAGCTTAAAATCATTTAATCATATTTAAGGTGAAGTATACGGTATTTAAACAAAATTACGCGTAAATTATGACATATGTCAGTTAGTAAAAGAGTGTTTCTTCATTCAAGGTTTTAAAGTAAAAATTATGCAAGTCAGGGAGCGCGTTACCGCTCGGCAAACGAGGTATTACTGCTTCTGCATCGGAAACGTTGTTTATGGACCTAATCTTATGTTATCCTTTTGTTTGTTTACATTTCAAAACGCCATAATACTGTACTCTACCTATATTCAGCTTCTAATGTAATAATATTGGGTTTTATGTTGCCCTTTGTGCATAATAAACCTGTTTATTTTTCATGGACCCCTGTTCCAGTAAGGAGGTCGCGACGAGAACAGTATTTTAGTATTTAGTCGTGTGCTAGTTGTTTCCCTTTGTATTTTGAACGCAATTTGAAATGAAAAAAGCGTGAACTTCGTTTTCGGATTTGCCACGTTTGTATGGCCATTTCAATCCTCGTCAGCAATGGAACAACATAGACTTTCACTGAATTTATCCCATCCGCCTATGCCCATATTTGTGGATATTGTTTATAACTTTATTGTGAATCAGAAATCTTTGCTGCTGCTGTTCATCTGTTTTTCAGGTTCCTGCATAGTAGATCTGTTTCAGAACATAGAATACGCCATAAGGGAACAGGACAATAGCAGAAAGTGGTATTCCCACAAACGACACACAGCTATGTAGTGACTGATCAATAGTTTGGTCAATGACATGTAATAAAGTTTACGATCATTCTTTAAGAGGATGTATCAATAAAGTTTACGATCATTCTTTGAGAGAATGTATCAGTAAGGTTTGCGATCATTCTTTGAGAGGATGTATCAAAATAATGACATGAATTATGTGAGATTATTGCTATGAGAACTACTTTAGAAATGAAATGGAATACCCATACGTTCAGGCACTTTTGTGTTAGCGCTGTTAGTAAATGTTGTTCGTAAATGTTATGTTGAACATCAGAAACTCAAACTGATATATATATATATATATATATATATATATATATATATATATATATATATATATATATATATATATACATGTTAACGTTATTATTTGTCGCGGCTTTATAACGTTTCCATTGAATATTGATTCTAATCTGAAATGCACGATGGGAGTAAAAGAGTACCAAGGCCATATGCATTAATTTTAAAGTAATAGTATTATTCGGAAGTAATATTTTGATTCGGAATGGTATCAAGTAAATTGAATAGTCATTTTTGTCTTAGTGTTCTGTGTAGTGAAGGAAATGGCCTATTAGCCTTGGTTAAGGGTACGCCACTTTGAAAAGCTATCGACCACCGACACCATGGTTTATATTTGTTTGAGGAAAATGTCATGAGCCTTACCAGTGTTAGCAGAAGCCTTGTCATAGTTTTGTCGGCGTATAAGACTTAATTGTAGGTCTGCACTTGTGTTTTAATGAATGCTTACAATCTCTCGGCCGAAACTGGCTAGAAGCCACTAAATAATTCGGTCGGGGACTGAGGGCCAAGGCATTTGTAGAATACTGTTTAAATATGAGTTCATTATAACTAGTCTGGTGTGCTGTCTAAGTCACTGTCTCATTGCCTGACGTCGAAGGTGCACCTCAATTTGTGTCATTAGATGACGCCATAGGTTGAAGGCAGTAGGATTTGGTAGTCTGGAGACTCGGCGTGATATCAGTGATTCACAGTGCAGACCTCTCTTCGGGACCTTAGTTGCATAAATGGTCAGTGTCATGAGTAAAGTGTACCAATATTATCTGTATGTCTCTGTCCCCTGTGTCTCTGTCCCCTGCATTTTTCCTTCATACGGTGCATTTAATTATGACGAACTCCGTTATTTCAAATTAATTCATAACACTTTTATATAAAGTGTATATAAAATGCACTTACATGTACTTTGGTGTTCTTCTGCTCCCACAAGTTTGCAAAGTTAGGCATGGCAATTATACGAAATAGTTACAGAAAAATGATAGTCATAGAGTATTGATATATATTTTTAGCATGCTTGAATTCGTTCCGTTTTTCAGTATTTCGAGGAATAGTCTGAGCATTTCAATGTGTTATACATTGGCTACGGAAACACGTTTCCTCCTGTCCTAGTTAAAATCGGGGAGGGGGTTTTTCGTGGGCGGCTCGTATTCCGTTTGAGAAATATACAATCGAATTTGTTCAACGTGACAAAATGTAGCGGCTTTAACTGTATTTTTTAATATACAGATTCGATTGTGGCATGCATATTAATTGATATGACGGCATCTTGTGTAGCATTTGTACATATTTGAATAACATTTACATTTTGATGCCGTATGTTTGCTTTTCTATTATCAGAATGTAAAATTGTTGATTACTTGTTTCTGTTATAAGAATGATACTTTTGTTACCTAGTAACTTTATGTACAGTTAGTATTTTCCCACTTTTGCAGCCATCGCTGGGAGTAATGGTTCTTTCGATTGATTCAAATTTTATCTTATTTATTTAATGTATTTTGTTTGTACCTTTGCAGTGTCGCTGGGGCAAATGAAATTAGGTTATTTTCAATATACATCTTTAGCTGTTTGTATAGTATGTGCATTTTAAACATGATCTCACCTTGCCAGTTGCCATGAGACATCTTTAAATAAAGTCGCGGCCTTTTCCCACTAAACTCTGTTGTAGTTTTCATTTATACTGATAATTTAGTTGAAGTGGGTATGACAGACGTATATGGTCGGATGCTAACTCACCGGCCAACGAAATGATGATATTATCAGTCATTAATAAATTTATTCTTGTTTTCTTTTAAAATGGCTAATGATTTTGCGTCTTGCTAATGGCTACTGTCATTCCCTGTTATATACGGTCCATTGATAAAATAAACAATAAGAACATGTTTATTATACAAGCGTATGTAAAGTTAGTCAATGACCACGATATACTGAAAGTTGTTTGTCATGATATTGCATACAAATACATATATATTCTATATTTATCTTGATACTCCTGATACTGGTTATACCTATTTCATCAACTTATTTTAAACGCTGATATGGATGTCCGTGCTTGAAAAAAAAGTAAGACCTAGATTCTGTATCTTTAAATCGTGTCTTATTGCGCTGCCAGGTACGCTTACGCATGTCGGACTACTTTGAACAGGTCTTGTTCTTCACGGGACCGAGTGTTAAAAGTCGATAACTTGTCCAACACCATTTTGACTTTAAGCCCGTACTTTCACACCAGGATGGCTTGGGTGAAATGAAGTTTTAGAAAGAAATGTTTTAGAATAGAGATATATCATAATTTTAATGATCATGTAAAGCGTTTGAGACCACCCCTCGGGTAAATTTTCATTTTGGAAATTATACCTGGCGGATCATTAATATTTCTATATAGGTCACCTTGTTCGGTAATATGTATTTAATCTTACAACTGTGATACCACTCGCAAGCCTTCATTATTTGTTAATTATATCAAGATATACATGTCTATATACCGCATATAGGTAATGTTCATCATAGCCTCACCCCAGTCATTTAAACTTGATGAGACAAATCTACAGTTCTAACAAAAATTATTGGTCTGTATATCGATACTGTTTACACTAGAATCATAAAGGTAATTATGTATCGAGCACGGCCCGTTATTCACCGTGCCCACAGGCACGGAGTATTTGTGATGGCTTTTTTGTGAGTGTAGTGCAGTGTATGTCATAAATGACGATTTTTTCCTTTCGATTTGCAAAATTTCAAATTTTTATTTTTAATGTCTGATCTGGCCCATAGTAATGGCATTAGATTTAACAACACAAACGAGAAAAATAAGTTTTACTCTAGAAAAAAAGAAGCAGCAAAGAAATCAAAGAGCAGAAAAGAAAGCAATTTGTGCCGGTGTAACAGCCCAGTTTTTCCCCCAGTCAGTTCTTTCTCCGGGGAAAAAACTGACAAGTCAATTCTTTCCCCCGGGGAAAAAACTGACTAGTCAGTTTCTTCCCCCCCCCCCAGTCAGTTTTTCCCCCCTTGGAATAAGTTTTCTGATAGGGAAAGAAACTGACTAGTTAGTCAGATTTTTCCCCAGGAAAAAACTGACTAGTCAGTTCTTTCCCCCTAGTCAAGTTTTCCCTTCAAGTACTGGATTCTTTCGGTATTGTTATTTGGGGTACAAGTATCTATTCATTTTCCATTTAAATTTCTGATGAAACAGGTATTGTTTTTCATTTGAATAAACCTATATGTTTCTTTTTTGTAACTTCAATCAATGTTTTTTTTGTCAAATCAAATTAAACTTCTGTTTGATTGCCATTATTATTTAATATCTGTCAGGTGGGGTGAAGAAATTGACTGGTCAGTTCTTTCCCCCTTGCATATATTTGACCTATCAGGTGGGGGAAGAAATTGACCAGTCAGTTCTCTTCCCCCCTCCCCCTCCCCCTCCCCCCCCCCTCCCCAAGCCAGTACTTGACCTGTCAGGTGGGGGAAAAAATTGGCCGGTCGGTTCTTTCCCCCCTAGCCAGTACTTGACCTGTTGGGTGGGGAGGAGAAATTGACCGGTCAGTTCTTTCCCCCCTAGCATATAGGTGGGGGAAGAAATTGACTAGTCAGTTCTTTCCCCCCTTGCATATATTTGACCTATCAGGTGGGGGATGAAATTGACCGGTCAGTTCTTTCCCCCCAAGCCAGTACTTGTCCTGTCAGGTGGGAGAAAAAACTGACCAGTCAGTTCTTTTCCCCCTAGCATATAGGTGGGGGAAGAAATTGACTAGTCAGTTCTTTCCCCCCAAGCATATATTTCATCTATCAGGTGGGGAAAGAAACTGACCAGTCAGTTCTTTTCCCCCTAGCATATAGGTGGGGGAAGAAATTGACTAGTCAGTTCTTTCCCCCCTTGCATATACTTGACTTATCAGGTGGGGGAAGAAATTGACCAGTCAGTTCTTTCCTGATAGGTCCTGGCTAAAGGGGGAAGAAATGGTCAGTTCTTTCTAGCAAGAACTGGCTAGAGGGGAAAGAACTGACCAGTAAATTTCTTCCTCCACCTGACAGGTCAAGTATATGATGGGGGGGGGGGGGGGGGAAGAACTGACAGGTCAATTTCTTCCCACTTAACAGAGCTAGGGGGAAAGAACTGGCCGGTCAATTTCTTCCCCCACCTGACAAAGCAAGTACTGGCAAGGGGGGAAAGAACTGACTGGTCAATTTTTTATTTTCCCACTCGACAGGTTAAGTACCGTATTTTGGTGTGTATAGGTCGCGGTAATGTATAGACCGCATCTAATTTTTGCTCTGGAAATGGTCGGAAAATTTAACTTCTAGCGTAATAGTCGCAGATAAATCACGGATTTTTTGCCCAGCAATATTTAATATTTACCGGCAAAAAAGTTATGGCGGCGGCCATATTGATGCCGCGGACTGAATTATTATCAGAACCTGATTGGTGGAAATCGGACAGTGTCATTTTCGTTCCCAACCGTTTCGTACCAACAGTAGTATCGGTAACAGACTACATCAAAGAAAAGCGGCTTTTTGACACTAATTGACCAGACGCCAGGCTCCGCCTACAGGTCACGTGGTACCACAAAATACTAAACCTCCGACATTTAGATCGATAATGGCTGCTGCTGCTACTTTACGCGATATTTTTGAAGAGATTGGCAAGAAATTTCTGTCTTTAAAACATTTAGATCAATTTCGAGAAAGTACTGTTAGGAGTCTTACATTGATAGGTTTGGGATTTTCTGACATTCGGGGACGGAATTAGTTGAGAAAGCATGTATATTCAGAAGTCAAAAGAAGGCGGAAGAAGGCTACACGACGACAATTACTGAACATTTTGTGTTGCTTCTTTAATAAATCACTGACAAGTTTATGCGTGTTTTATTATTATAAAAATATTTGTTTATCATTCAGTTTGATATTTTCTAGGTACTGGCTAGGGGGGAAAGACTTGACCAGTCAATTTCTTCCCCCACCTAACAGAGCAAGTACAGGCTAGGGGAACTGACTCGTCAATTTACTTCCCCCACCTTACTGGTCAAGTACTGACTACGTAGGAAAAGAACTGACCAGCATTAATAAAAATATACAACAGAAATTAAAATGAGTTCATTTAAAAACATTTCTTTAATTTACACAAAATATGAAACATATTTCTTATTTTATATGCAATTTAAATGAAAACCGACTATCGGAAATGAAAATCAGGCTAGTTTTAATAATAACCAAGAATAACCAATTCCAGTTCACTAACAGGGGAAATAACTGACTAGCCAGGAAAATTGATGAGGGGGGGAAGAATTGACTAGTTAATTTTTTACCCCCATAAGAATGATCAAGAGTAACCAGTTGCAATAGGGGGGGGGGGGGGGGGAAATTGACTAGGGGGGGGGGGGGGAAGAACTGACCAGTCTGTACCTTTTTCGTGTATAATAATTTTATTGTTTATTTTATTTTAAATACTGATTTATTATATTGTAGGCATTGTTATTTGCCACATTTATTTCATATAAAAAGGGGGGAGGGGGTGGTATAGGCCTTTCATTCCAAACGAAATTCCGGATACTGCTTTGTAAAGCTATTTTATGCTAAGTTTCAAAACCACTGTATTGTGTAACTTTTATTGGTATGTATGTAAGTAAGTGTTGTACTACTACTTCTGTATAAGAATTTGTCAAGTTGCTAAGGATTGTTGTATGTTATGTATCGTGTTGTTACTATGTCCTTAAAGGTACAAGGCTCTGTGATCTTAATGTAGGCATGGCTATGCCCATTCCTGTTTTGGTAATCAACACCAAACTTATAACAACCAAACTTATTGCACAGCACGTACGTCTGGAACAAACATCCATAAACAGTGTCTTATATTTTTAGTTTTATACTTTACTTTTTTTAAGTTAAGTATTTATGTGTTTAATGTTTGGTATGCATAATTATAGTCAAACTGTTTACAAATGTCACCTAACAATCAGGCTAAAACTGGCGTTGCCTTTGCAGTAAAGTAACTTGTATCCTTGCTCTATTATCTCAATGTAGGTTTCTTACAGGCTGACCTTTAGCGATATCAGAACAATGGTTTTTCTTTAGAGGTGGCTGATTGCACAACATTGACTGTTTGTCATTCCAAAATACCAGTTGATCAGTATATGACTGTATATAGTAGTAAATGTGTTTATAGTAGTGAACTGTTTAGTCATTATTCATTGCTGCGTATTCAGAAGCTGCTCTCCTAAGGAGGAGATGAAGGACACAACAACAACAACAACAATACCCTCTAGGTAAATACACCAACGAAATTGTCAACATATAACACGTATAACACACTATTTGATTTTCATGGTTCTGTCCCTGTCGTTCTCTGTGTATTCTCTCTTCTGCTCTGGAGCTGTCTGTTGATTCTGGTTGGTTGAGCGTAGTAGCCTTTCCCTCCAGTTTTCACTCCTGGATCCAAGTAACTGTTTAAATTTTGATGCATCTCTATAAATAGTACGTTCATCTGATTTTCGTCTGGCGCCAATGGTTGATCCCCGTATTTTTATTATTTCGTAATGTTCTTTTTCATAAGGTGGGGACCATTTGTTTATTTTTCTACAAAGGGAGACAACTGTTCCTGATTATTTTAAGTACAAATGGCATTCATTTTCAAAGGGAAACAACTTTTTCCGATTATTTTAAGTAATCTTTGAGAAAAAGTTGTCTCCCTTTGAAAATGAATGCCATTTGTAAAGAAATAAAGATAAACAATTGCTGAAAACTATGTTCCACCTTGTTACGTGAAATTTCACCACTCGCACGCTATTGCAAATGCATCAAAACAAACATGTGTAACTATTCTTTGAAAATGGTGAGTTTTTAAAGGCGTTTAACTGTCCGGAAGTGGAGCCCCTTTAGGCAGCCCTTTTCCGGAATTCAATGTTTATATCAGTATACTGACACTTGTTTCGTAAAGTAATATACATGTTTTACATGCTGTTCAATTTTCATGTCAAACAACTCTTTCTTTCTATGATTTGGTGTTGTTTGATTTTTGTTTCTCAAGGCCTCCATCGAAACCTGAAACAACCCAGCTGACAATCCCTCATGAAAACTTGCTTCTGTTCGGACGATGATTTGTTTTCTGGGATTGAAGAACGCCATCGTCGCCTCACTTGTGATGCTATCTTTTAATCGCTGAAAAGCTTTGTCTTCTTCTCGTCCCCACGTAAAAGGTACATCTTGTCCTGTTAGTCTCCTTAATGGTGCCGTCAAAACAGAATATCGTGAAATGAACTTAGAGAGGTATCCGATCATGCCTAGGAAGCTTCTAACCTCGTCCCTAGATTTCGGTGGTTCACAATCTTTCACTGCGTTGACCTTATTTACTGCTGGTTTGAGTCCCTCATTAGTAAACCTGTATCCGTAAAATTCTAGTTCTTTCACTCCAAACTGGCATTTTTCTTTATTGAGTGTGACACCAAAATCTTGAGCACGCTGCAAAACTGTCGCTAATGTTTTGTTGTGCTCTTCCATGGTAACACCACCTATAAGTATATCATCTCTCTGATTTAAGCAGTTTGGAATGTCTCCGAAAATTCTGAACATGGCTTCATCAAATAAGTCCTGAGATGATTTTGCTCCAAATATGAGCCTTTTCGGTCTCATGTTTCCCCATGGTGTGCTAAATGTGGCAATAACCCTTGAGTCAGGATGGAGGACTAGTTGACGATATCCTTGCCTCAAATCCATTTTAGAAAATACTTTACAGTCATGGAATTTACATGTGAAATCCTCAACAACTGGGGCTTGTAAAATTCTGTTTCTTTCCATATATTTATTTGGTACCCTCAAGTCAACACTGGCTCTAATCATGTGTGGTTCTAGATTCCCTTTGCCAACATTTGTATATCTTGGTTTTGGCTGAACCACCAGTGGAGAACACCATGTCACAGGCTCTCCAGATTCGACTTCTTCGAATATCTCTTCTTTAATGCATTCGTCTAGCCATGTTTTCAATGGCTCTTGAAGGTAATAAGGTACAGGGCGTGGTTTCTGGGCGACAGGTGTAGCTTCTGGCTTCATTGAAAATTTTACAAGAAATTCTTCATTATTTTTCTTGTTAAATATTTTCCCTATTCCTTGGAAGACGTTGTCATACTTTCTGATTAACTGTTCTAATTCTGATTTGTCCTGGTCTTTAAGAATGGATCTGACATCTCCTCTATCTCTCATTCTAAGTTCATTTTGTTCTCTCAGAGAACCATCAGGTCTAATATCTAACATACCTAGTTCAGTGAGTGATTTCCTACCAAGCAGTGGTGGAGAGTTAATCTTACCTTTGACAACAATGAACACTGTTTTTATGCCTCTTGTTTTATTCCTAGCTGTAGCTTTAAATTCTCCTGATACAGGCAATTCATTCTGAAGAGTGCTAAGTTTCGTTTTACTTTCATGAAGTATTATGCTTTCGCCTGTTTTCCGTTGGAACGCTCGATTTTGATGTTCATCCATGACATTAACATCTGCTCCACTGTCGGGTTCCACAAGAACAATAACATCATTCAGTTCAATTGGCACAGTTTTCTCATGATCGCTTACCTTACTGACTTTTATCTTTCCTACTGCTAAATGTTTCACAGATTCTTCTAGAAAGAAGTTATCCTTATCTGTGTCGCTCCCTGAATCTTCAGTTTCTGATTCATTAATTGCTCTCTTTATGTCTCGTTTCGCCACTTTTCGAGTTTCTCGGTTTCCTTCAAACTGTCTTCTTTGATCTCTAGTTGACCTGCAAACTGCTGCAAAATGGTTGTATCGACCACATTTTCCGCATTTCTTTCCATATGCTGGACATAATTCCTTCTGTTTAGGGTGTTTTCTGTCGCAATATTTGCATGATTCCACCTCGTGTTTCCAATCTTGTTTTGTTCCATTATATCTATTATTTCCCTTTCTACTGATCTTTGCAACCTCACCTGTATCATGCTGTCCTATCGCCTTTACCTGTATGGATGTTTCTTCAAGTAGTTGCATTTCATTCAATGTTTGCTGTAATGTCCATTTTTTGTATAAAACTTTACGAACAAGTTCTTCATTTTCAGTTGTTTGAATGATGTGTTCAAGTATGCGTTCATCACAGTCATGAAAATCGCAGTTTTTCGCCTTTTCCCTTAGACGTGCTGCGTATGATACCGTGTTTTCACCAGGTTGTGGTCTTGTTTTCAAAAATACATATCTGCAAAAATGGATATTTTTCTTAGGTGCAAAATAATCAGTTAATTTACTTTTTAGCTTTGAATATACGTCACCTTCTCCTCCAGGGTCCTGAAGACTCTTGTCTAACCGTCTGATTTCTACACCTCCATAGATTAGCATAGCATCTTTCTTATCCTCTGCATCAATGACCCGGAAGAATCTCATTTCTCGTTCAAGCTCATTTAGCCATTCATCCCATTTTTCACCCGTTGCTATGTGGTCTTCATCCACGCTAAATGGATTTATTCTCAAATTTCTTCCTCCTTCAGCCATTTTCTTCAAATGCTGTTGTGATGTAGACAAGTTCTACTAATTGTAGTAAAATACGGTTTTCTCCTCGTCGCCAATGTTATGTCTAATGATTAAATAACAAAGTTCATAGTTACAAGTTTAATCTGCCATTACTCTGGTGTAGTATACAAAACATGACGTAAGTAACGTCGCTTAGAAACGACGTCATTTGTTATAAAATAGAACGTCTGTAAATATCACAATACCGAAACTTAGAGATCAATTTCGCATATGGATGTGGAGCAAAAATTTGACCGAATTACTGCTATATAAACTAAAAACGTCTAAAATTTCCAGACAGAGTTGTCGTTCTTCGACTTCCGCTCAAAAGTGAGGTCTGAAGAGATTGGTTCGTCTGGAATCGCGATAGGTTTTAATCAAGTGCTAAGTCTGACTGAAGTCGTGCGAAGATATGATATGGACGACAAAAAACGGGACGCTTTAGAAGAGTATTTTGTTCTATAATATTATATGAGATAAATATAAAAATTCTTAATATATAATAAATATGTAATTGGTTTCTGCAAAATAAGAATGCTTTTTCTATCAACAATAACAATGCAGCGACATAATTAACAACAGCGACAGTATATACGATTGATGCCTATTGTGATGCATTGTTTTATAAGTTGGTATATACATCTACTCATGATATAGTTGTATGTTTGTATGTATGCTTGGTAAGTATATAAAATACCCTAGAGCTAGTCGCTCGGTGTTGCGTCTTTCTTCAAGTACACGACACCTATGAACAATAACCAGGCTAACAACTAAACTGGGACAAAAGGATGCACTAGCCTCAGTTACATTTCTTTTACTCCAATTTGAATCTTTTTAACTTTTAAAACTTAAAAGCGCAAATAACACCAGCTCATTTTGAAACATTTTATCAGGTATAAAATTTACAAAGTTTTGAATTCAAAAGATTTTTACCCTATTAAATTGACAGTTACTATTACAACGTGCACCAGAATCAAAACAAAAAATTAGTAAAATCAAATATTATGCACAATACTAAAGAAACATTCCCGTGAAACTGCTATCAAAATACATAAAACTTAACATCGCAAAGAAAATAATAGCGTTTTATTTTCTAGATCTTGGAATTCCATTACTATATCTAATGCGATGATATGTTGCTGTGTCATTTGTAGAAAAAAAATGTTATTCATAATTGTGTCCGAAATTTAAAAAGAAAAGATATAAGATATTCATCTTAATACTGTACATGATTCATTTTTGGGGGGTTCTCAGACATGAAATCAAAAGTTTGAAAGACCAACACTAGTAGTAGACTATTCTAAATAAATGTTATAATTCAAAGAATAGTACATGGTAATTTTTCGTTACACACTTATACTCTGAAAATGTATGTTTTGCTGTATATGTTTGGCTACTTCAGTTAGTACTGTAGTTCAAAAGATGTTATATATTACTATTGTAATATTCAAACTTATATGAGTATTTCATTATTTTCATACGAAATTATTTTACATTAACAATACTAGATACTATATCATATTTCTATAAAACAAAACATATCTTAGATAACAAATTCAATAATATGTGAACTACACTATTCAGTTTAGAATTAAATTCTAAAAATGATCATCGTTTTCATTTACTGCATTTCTGTTATTAAAATCACTTGCTGGCGGCAAGTGATTCTGCCTTTGCAACCAGAACAGACCAAGATTAGCCGAACACCCGTTCGAATAATAAATAGTATTGCCAAAATTGAATGATGGGCCAGTCAATTTTAGAAATTTAGCAGGCTAAAGGTTAAGTATATTGTATGCATGTTGTACAACAAGGTACCTTGTGTACAAGTTGAAATAAAACTTCCCTTTTGTTCTGTTCTGTGCGTGCTGTCGTATGCCCAGTTACGGCCCTGATTTAAGGTGATATTGGTCAAACTGAATTTAAGGGAATATTTACCAAGAGCATGCTTCTATTTTAATGAACAGTTTGTCTGTTGTTATCCAGTTAACATGTTATAAGGGCTGTGATGTTAGTATACATTTATATAAACATTTTGATTAAAGGAAACTATACCAAAAATACGTATACACTTTTGTTCTGGTTACGGGCCTGGTAACAATAGAAACAACACATTGTGTTTATAGGAACTGACATGAACACTTATCAGCAGTAACCAAAGGATCAACACCCAAATATATCAACAATAACATCGGAATTGACCGCCGGTGTAGAAACAACAGCAGCAGGAACAATGGCTATGTAAATAAACAGCAATGAACGGCATCTTTTCAGTCAGCTTCAAGCTGGCAGTCAAAACCTCAAACATCTACATCAATTTATATATAGAAATATTTCGAATAACTCTAGATGCACCGACGTTTTTGGCCAATTTTATAATCGGTAATAAAACAATCATGAAAGAAATATTAATTCACATTCCAAAGTATTCAAACGGTTGATTTGTTTTTCTCCTTTCATAATTTTTATAAAGCTGTGCCTAAACAAAATGTTAAGAACAGAATAAAAACATTATATTTTTGGAGTAGGATGTAGAAGCTAATTACAATATTAAGTTTTGACCCTTTAAAAGTACTGTGTGTGATAAAACTCGTGCACACACGGACCTCTGATATGCAGTGGGATCGACTTTTACACGAACATTCAATACTTTTTCATTTAAATTACCAACGATAACTATTCACTGGATGTGGCCACTTTTATCCAGACTCTTTCACACCCTTGAAAATCGGTTCAGGTTTCCAATCTTTTGGAAAAGTGTTCATTTCTTCTTGTTCCGCCATCATTGATTTCTCTGCATCCATTTCTTCATCCGCTTCCGGTTTATCAACGCTCCAATCCATCTTCCTCCGCGCTTTAAGGAACACTAGTAGCTGGAGTAAAATAGTGATAACTTTTGGTACGATTTCAAACGTATGTTTCTTGATCCTCAAGTCCACATTGTCATACAATGCGCACGCACCTTGACCGGAACACGAGGCACTCCATATTATACAAGCTGTATCAACGATGCTTCCAAACACGACAGGTCCAGCGAACCATCCTTAAAAATGTAAACACTTTTTTAAAGTATACGATCCAAAAATAAGTAAGTGCTGTATAACAGTGCTATTAAAATATCTCAAATATTGATGCCTGCTAGGCTCATATAATTTTGGTATCATTTGAAAGTGTATTGTCTACTTTAAAAGAAAATATAAATTACATGTAAATAAATACGTTATAGAATTATATATTTTTACTTTAGAGTTTTCAGTGATTCTTGAACAGAAATCCAGTGTTAACACAGTGAAACATTAATCATTTCGCAGTAAAAACACATGATTGTAGTGCTTTGTGCACTTTATGGCAAGCAGGCAAAGAAATGTTATCTATTTGCTGATACTATAGATCATAAACCGACTCCGGACAGTAACAAATGCTAAAATGTGTGGATGGACACAGTAAAAGAAAGTATGGATAATTTGATTTTAGAAAATTCAACCATCACTTGCAAAAAGGATTTACTACTCCTGCTTAGATTAAATACATTATTCTTTATGCACGGAAATAATTCAGTTTTACTCACCACATATAGTAGACAGCAAAGATGTAAATCCAACAGCCAGCGACTTGTCAAGCTCGCTAACACTCCTGAATAAAAATGAATTGTAAATTCTAAAACTACATGACAACGCACAAAACTAAAAATACGATATCGAGTGATATTTGTAAATAACGTGTACAAGTTACAATGAAAGGATTTGATGATTAGCATCTTTAATAACCAAAATATATGAAATAGACGAGATCTGAATCACTTTTTTGAATCATCCCGCTACACCTCGTGGCCGTCGAACGGGATCTTGTTTATTAAGCCGCCATGTTTAAATTTGTGTCATCAAAAAGTCAATAATATAAAATCTGTACTATAATATTATATCACGCACCATAGTTTATTTATATAAAACATGTATCAAACATGTATAAGCTTACAATATGTTTAAGCATACCTCAGCATAACAATGAAGCCGGGCATCATACCCAGTGTTGCAAGGAAAGCACCAAATATATTGTTAACTAAGTATGGATATAACATCACACATGAAGTCTCACAGAGGCCCGGCATGGCTGTAGCATTCTGACCTGCGCATGCGCAATCTTCAAACATCTGTTTAAAAAAAATATTGTTACAGTAATAGTTTTGCATGGTAATTTACGGTGCTCCGTTTGAACCACCGAATCTTTTTATTTTTTTCAATAGACACAACGTTGACTGAAGTCTTAACTATGATGATAAAAGTCGGAAGTCGAATCCACGATGATGAAAGTCAAAACTACAATACTGAAAGTCGTAACTATGATGGCGAAATTCATCAGTCAAAACCGCAATGATAAAAACATGAAAGAACTATTGTGAAAACGCCAATTAATATCGAGTTTTCACAAGTAAAGAAAGAAGAAATTTTGATGTTTCAGCAGATTAATATAACCTGTGATTAAGGGAATATTTGTGTCTTCCTTTATTGAATTTATTCAACTTGCTGAAGAAAATCAAATAGATAAAATGCTCGGCGAAATCTTATATCATTTTGTTCGTTCATATAGTAGCATCTTTTGCAAAATATACTAACATGTTATCAGAAAGATTACTGTATCAAGTAAAAAATTTTCACAAAGTAAAACAAATCAATCACATTTTTACCTGACATCTCTGGTTAAACGAAGGTTTCGCATTACTTATTCATACTTTTGTGTTTAATCTTTAAGTTCACTTGTTCTGAATGTTTTTAAGGGATCTGGGGACCTTGTCAGTGCTGAATAACTAGTGTATGTCACAGAAATGAAATAAGCAGACCATTCTCACCACTTTATCTTGGTACTGACACCCTGCATGGCAAGGTGACATGTAATTTTGGTTATTTGAGGCACATACAGGGAAAAAAGTGTGGGCGTCACATCCACATATTGCTGAACACGTCGCATTGGTTCCGTCAACAGTTTGGCTGCAAAATAAATATAAATAAATAAATAAATGCCAATTAGATAATAAAATTAGAAACAGGAACATTTTAAAATTGAGTCCGTGGTGTTAGCTTTGATAAAAATAGCACATTAACAAATAAAAAGAAACTGATTAATGAAAATTATTTACAGGTATGAAATTACGAAATCCTGTTAAGCTCATAATGTGAGTCGTCCGTTGAGTTTTTTGGTCGATGCACAACGCGTGACACGGCACCACGCACGGCAATTTGACACGACACGCAACACGACGGATGAAAATGCAACACAACTCGCACAACACGGTGTCGTGTCGTATTGTTGCCCGTCGTATCGTGTGTTAAGCGAATGCGTTGTTGTACGTCGTGCTGTGTGTTGACCGTCTGCTCTTCTGTGTCGACACAAGACCTACAAGTGCAGGCGGTCGACACAACGCATCGCCCGACAATGTGAAATACGTAATACGACGGGTGTTAATACGACATGATATCGCGACATTAATGTCGTGCGTGGTGTTGCATTGCCATGTGTTGTGTCGAACTGTCGAGTCACCTGCGTGTCGTATTGTCGCGCGTTGGGCCGTGCGTTGTTTCGCGCATTATGTGACGACCTAACACAAGACAGACGACATAACACATGAGCTAAACACGATTCTGTATAACATCTTTATTCTAAAAGTACACAGTGTTAAACAAATCAGGTATAGTCAGTCATTACACTTGTCGCAGATTTTCATTTTACCTCGGTACATTAAATCCAGATATGTCCGCATTACCACAACCAAATACATATCCCAGACAATTTTGTACCAGTGCCAAGCAACCTACTAGCAACAACATCTTAACACAAGATAGGGGAGACAACTTCCTTTTTGTTACAATAAATCCACCAATTACCGTTCCTGCCGACGCTGCCACAATGTTCATAACACCTGCAATGAGCAACTTTATAATAAAAGATATGGAGAAATCACCATACCTTTTATTTTGTAAAGCCTATAGCAAATTTCATATTTCTCGTATACATGTAGTACAAGTGTCAGTTCTAAGAAAAGTTGAAGCATGAGTGCATACCATAAGGAAAACTGGTTATAATAAATTATTAAATATTATACTTAAGATATTCATGTATTAGCTGTATCTGGAACATGAAGCTTGATCTTTTCTTTACTTACTTAGCTACATATTTACTAACCTAGCAGCATGTTTGCTTTCCATGCTGGTATAAAGAATTGCGTTTCCAAGTATTTTGCACTAAATGCCAACATGCCGGCAACGGCAAACAATGCTACGCAGTTGGACACTACAAGCAACATGTATACCGGATTGCACACCAGACGGAAGATAGACTTGAAAAACCCTGAAATTTGAAATTTAAGCAAAATACATTCGAATTACAGGAACACGTGACCAGGAACGCATTTTCCGGGCATTTTTATCGTCTACCTAAAAATACAAAAAGCTCTAGTAGATTAAATTAAAACTCGAAACTCGTGTGGTTTGTTACTAGGTTACGACGTGAAAAACACGATTAAGCAATAACAGAATAAAAACTGGTAGTCACTAACTGGCTAATTATTAGATCAGTAGAAAACGGAAACTACATACATGTACAACTGCAAATGCATGTTTATTTGCAAAAGTAAATAGATTCCATTATAAACATATTGCTATGCAGGTGTTTTGATTTTGTTGAATCTAAACAACAATTTAAACGCGGAACACGAAGGAAGTGGTTCCAAGCCCCATCAGGATCATGACCATGTCCTCTCCTATGAAACCAGTACTGGTTTTTTCTAGGAGGCATGCTCGAGAGGAATTCAAATAAGCGTCGAACCTCCATCACAGGTTAGCGAGCTAATTCGAAACATATTTCACCAAGTGAACACCCGATTCACAGTGAAAAATTAAAGGAAAAAAAAGACAATTTTCCTTTATTTGGCATGTTTCTGTTTCAGGAACATATACCAGTTGTTAACTATTTCACATTAAGATTACATATACATATATTTCACTCTAGTATATTAAAGATTCACTGACATATGTAATTCATTTTGATAATGTCAGTATGTTTTACCAGAAGATCAACCAATATCACTTACACGTAACCGGTAACGTTAACAAATGCAAGTTCACACACCACACCAGTTCAACGACTGACTTGCTAAATATCAGTTCAATTGTCTTAAAACACAATATTTGAATAAATAACGAAAACACGGGGAAAACAAATCGAGGGTTGCCCGCAAAACTGCGGTAACTCACTTTTTTTTGGAAAATCACTTTTTTGATTTTTTTTAAGTATTTTCATATTATACACCTGCAGAAAAATTATAGGGTTATATTCCCAAAACTTTTGTTGTATAATTAAAATGCAACATAGTTGTAACTCAAAATGACATAATGCAATTTCCGCAAGACTGTTGTAAGTTGACTTACTGCAGTCTTGCGGGAAACTGATGGTCATTTGTCAGTAAGAAAGAAATGACTTACTGCTATATTGCACTGATAAGAATTTTGAACTGTTTTAGTTATACACCTATATTGCTTCTTATTGTAATGCCTTAAACAGAACTTACATGCAAGGATGTGGTATTATATATAGAGTCGAAATGAATTTTTAACTCAATGCACTATGCATCTCCTATAGAAATGCTTCGGAAAGCTTTTTCATACAAATTCAATAGTTTGTAGCGGTCAAAGTACCTTTTTTACACATACACAATAATCAATCAATAGCTTACAATGGCTTTTAGCAAAAAGAAAAACTGATCAGCAATATGTACCATCATCGTATGAGTATAGGTTTCACCTTTTTACCGAGATTCTGGTCAGGAAGGACCAATGTGCCCTGGACACATGGGTACAGGACAAGCCGCATTTTTCCCTGACTAAAAAAATTAAGAAAATCTATCTTTGTTTACACCACATACGTTTACATTGCAGACAATTCATGGGGAGTAACTACCTAGGACTCGGGCATAAAAGCGGGTATCATGACCTAGTGTCTTTAATGAATTTTTTCTAAAATGTAAAATTAAGAGCTCCCTTATAAGCTTTAACCTTTACCCTGCTGAATTTCTGAAATGGACTGGTCCATCATTCAATTTGTGCAGTACCACTTATTATTCAGAGGGGTGTTCACTGAAAATTTACTGACTGAATAGCGAACAGTGCAGACCATGATCAGACTGCACGGATGTGCAGGCTGATCTTGGTCTGCACTGGTCACAAAGGCAGAATCACTTGCCGCCAGCAGGCTAAAGGTTAAAGAAATGCAGTTTTTCATTAATATATTTAGTAAATAATCAGGAGATGTTTTAGAAGGTGATGAGATCGAAAAGGTGTTGCGCTCAGAGAAGTTTGAGATAGTTTGGATAAAACTTTAAATACCTCCTGATTTTAGTAAGTCTTTTTCACAACTTTGTCAAAATTACGGGTGGTGCAACAATGGCCGACTGATGCCAGAAAAAATGCATTGTCTTACAAATTTACATGGTTTTCAGATTCCCTTTTTGCAACCAATACATGGTTATAAGCATTTTTCAGAAATCTGTATATCGTCACCTAAGCACAAAAAATGAACAAGTCCTTCTTTTAGTCAATGTAGTTATCCATTTTTTGCACTGAGGTGACGATATATTTTACACTGTGTCTTATACAAAAATGTGACCTACACTCATACGTCATCATGACGGTATGTTTTACTTCCGTATGGGCAAGACTTTCTGAAATTCGTACAAGCAGTCTATTGCAATGATAGTCTATCAAATTTGACCATCTGCTGGAAACTAAACTCAGTATCATTTGATTTGTAACATGTGGTTGGGTCATGAAATAACACTTTCTACTCATGGAAGTGATATTACATTTATATAATACAAAATTTGATTCATATATAGCTTAATTGATAGAGAGGTAACTTGGAGTAGGGACAGAACAACATGATTTTTTGTTTGAATCATAAAATTTAATGTGATGTATCTGTTTTTCCTATATTTTCTCTGTAAACATGCTACAGTTCATAATTTTCATTATATGTTACTTATTTCATATCATTCAGATGTGAAACATTTTTTTTTATGCTTCAGTATTTCATATTTTATAATCTGCCTAGGACAGAAGCTGTGAAGAACTAATATTATGTTAACTTTATATCAATGAAATAATTATAACCCATATAAATGAAAGCGTCTACATGCAGCAGTGAGAACAGTGCCAGAGTAACTTTATAGTGCTGCTTCACTGGAATGTGACTCTGTAGATGCATCCAAAAATTTAACCAGGATAAGTTTGGGCATAATTAGGCCAAAATGCATGTCAGAGTTATGGGACTTCATGCTATCACCTACATTTATAACACCAAAGACACCTGGTAAGTTCCAATTCAATATCTACATTTGTTTTTGAGATAGTAATTTCCATGTAAAACTTTAACCAGGATTTTCTAGGTCATAAAAGGGGGCATAATTTGGCCAAATTACATGTCAGATTTATTGGACTTGACCCAGTGAGGTTGATAGTTGACCTAGAAAAAGAAAAAAATAAGTTTCAAAGCTATATGCCTATAAATGATAGCCATATGTACTTGCATGCAAAACTTTAAGCAAGGTGAGACGCTGACGCAGATGCCAGGGTGAGCAGAGCTGAGTTATAGAACCTGCACACTGCATGTCATATCATCAGAGTGTTTGAAGTTTCAATCCATTCCTATCAGTGGGTACTGAGATACCACATTTTGCTTACATATTAAAACTCAACCAATAATTATTTTAGTCAACAAAAAAGAGGCATTATATGAGTTTGTAAAAACACCAATGACACGCAATGCTGGACTATTCAACAGCCCTGTCAACTGAATGAATATAAAAGTCGAAAAAGGGGCATGATTCTGTAAAATTGCAAAACAAGGTTATGGAACCTGTGCAAGTATATCAGCTCATGACAACGAACAATTATCTTAAGTTTCAATCCATGCCATTAGTGTGTTCTGAGATATCAGCTTACATACAAAAACTTAACCAAAAGCTGCTAAGTCGAAAAAGAGGCATAGTTTTGTAAAACTATAAATAGAGTTATGGAACCTGTGCACTGCATGTCATAACATCACAGTGAACAAATATGACCAGTTTCAGTCCATTCCCATTCGTGGGCACTGAGTTACGATCTTACGTATAAAACCTTTACCAAAAATTTCCAAGTCGAAAAACTAGCATAATTTTGTAAAAAGCAAAATAGAGTAATGGAACCTATGCAGTGTAAGTCAACTTATCACAGTAAATAACTGTGTGCAGTTTCAATCCATTCCCACCAGTGGTTACTGAGATACCAACTTCCATACAAAAACTTAACCAAACCTGGACACCAATGCATGGGTGAGTCCAATAGCTTCTTTCAATAGTCAAGTTAAATAGCAAAACAGAGTTATGGAACCTGTGCAGTGCAAGTCAGTTCTTCACAGTGAATAATTGTATGAAGTATCAATCCATTCCCAGTTGTAACTTACATAACAGTTTTACATACAAAAACTTAACCAAAATGGGATGCTGACACCAACAAACGGATGAATACAATAGTTCTACCTTTTCTTGGAATAGTTGATCTAACAAGAACTGTCTGTAAAACAACACCCTCAACTTTTCTCAGTGTTTGACTCTGAATAAGAGCATTGCCAGTAAAAGGGACATAAATCTGTCAATTCTAAACACAGTTATGTTGATTGTTTCTTATGTTGTAGCCTGTGATGTAGTAAATAACTATTTTAAGTTTCAAGTCAATATAGCTTTGATAGTAACAAATATACTAGATGTTATATAAAACTTTAACCAAAAAAAATTTAAGTGGAAAAGGGAAATAACTCTCTCAAAAATTAAGAGTTATGTGGATTTTTTCTTCTGGTGTAGACTTTGTAAGTGTATAATAACTATTTCCAGTTTCAAGACCAAATCATTGATATCTGACTTTATCAAAAACGTTAACCAAAAAATTTTAAGTTAAAAAGGGGCATAAATCTATCAAAATTCAAATCAGAGTTATGGGGAATGTAAACTTTGATTGTAAATAACCATTTTAAGTTTCAAGTCAATAGCTCAGATAGTAACAGAGAATCTGACTTTAGCAAAAAATTTAACCAACATTAACGCTGACACCGATGCCGTGGCAAGTGCAATAGCTCTGTATTTTCTTCAAAAGGTCGAGTTAAAAAGTGTATAATATTAATGTCAAACTCTATATTTGATTTGCATGCATGTGTACACAGTGATACCAGGCTCTCAAATTTGAGTAATATTATATATGCCAAGTTAACCAGGCTTCAACAAAATCCACTATCCTGTTGCCAATATGAATAGAAATTTTCTCTGAGCATGTGGAACTTGCTATAGTACTTGCCCTGCAGGATTAAATTTTGATTTTTGACCAAAAAATAATATAAATTTAATCCAATTAAAAAAGCTTTGCCAGAAGCCAGACAGCTTAAAGGATGTAAAAGGAATTGTAAAACTCAACACAATTCATCCCTCGATCCTTAATGTACCATATATTATGATTGCATTAGGTAGACCCTCGGCAATCAATAAATGATTATTTAATACTCTGTGTACTACTTTTAAGGAACTTCAGAAAAGACAAGTCTGTAGAAAAAATTCTCCTAGCAGGATGAGTACAAACTGAAGCTGGACGAGTGAAAATTCTAAGCAGTCATCCTTCAGAACTACAATTACTTCCAAGGAATTTGTCGAGGCCTGTTATAGAAATGCCAATGTTACATTCATATTTTGTTATACTACTCGCATTACAAAAGTCATGGATATTTATTCCAGTCCACTCATTTAGTTCAGGAGATAGACTATAGGACTATGGCTTAAAAGTTCAGTACTTTTGACATCTATGTCACATAATGCTGTGACAAAATAATTGTGGTGTACAAACACCCGCAGTTTCAATCTTCTTTGAATAGGAAAATAAAACAGATTGTGCAAAAAAGTTTATTTACAGTTCGCATTCTAATGAAGTTGTTGCTAGAAGCATCGGGGTGTGATTTTATGGAAAAGTAAAGAACTATACCAGAATTAGCATTTAACTACTGGTTGAGTGCAAATGTAACAATGCAGACAGTTCATATTCACCAAGCCGTTTCAAGATTTTTCAGTTTATATAAAAAAGAAAGCAAAAGAAAAGTTAGAAATGCATAATTTTAAGTTTCATTTCAAATGCAAAAGGTAGTAACTGATACCAATGTAAATAATTTGTAGTCTAGAATACTGCAAAAGAGTTGTAACTTTAGATACAACTTTTTTGCAGTAAACCTCAACAATGCAAGAGAAATAGATTAGCTCGCAAAAGAGTTGTATGTCAAGTTACAACACTTTTGCGGTAATGACTTGACTGCTAAAAGTTAGAAAAGTCATGCAATATAGTTGTAAGTAACTGTAAGTCAAATATCTCAGATAAGTATAACTTTAGACATAAAAGAAGAATTTATTTTCATAAGTCATTGAAATTTTTCCAACATATCTTCAAGTTTTGTCAAATAAGCTGTTTCTTGTAAAATAAGGAAGTTTTTAGCTTTTCTTGAAAAGTTTTCAATAATGCAGTTACCGCAGTTTTGCGGGCAACCCTCGAAATTTCAGCTATTTTATAAGATTATTTTGAAAGGCTTTGCATGGTTTATGTTTACCTAGCAATCTCAATAGAGTATCATTTTCAGCCTTTCTTAATGGTATTCAAATTTGAGCCGCGCCATGAGAAAACCAACATAGTGGGTTTGCGACCAGCATGGATCAAGACCAGCCTGCGCATCCGCGCAGTCTGATCAGGATCCATGCTGTTCGCTATCAAAGCCTATTGGAATTAGAGAAATTGTTAGCGGACAGCATGGATCCTGACCAGACTGCGCGGATCCATGCTGGTCGCAAACCCACTATGTTGGTTTTTTGCTCATGGCGCGGCTCAAATAATGAAATCAGCGAGACTTTCTCGTTCATTTTACAACTAGAAAACTTGCCATATCACTGGAAACATGCTTGCTCCTTTTTCGTTTCTTTTAAATTTAGCTACGAAATGTTTAAATGTAATATTTTTAAAGTGTTAAAACTGCTAAGAAGTTTCCAAACATACAAAACGCACAACAATCACTTTCTTACCAAGAATGGACTGTTTTAGAGATCCTGCTTTGGGCTGTTTATGTTCAATTTTTCTTGACCGCATGCGCTTCGGGTAACAGAGCAGGGGAAAAGACAGGAAAATTGCTAAAACACCAAACACAATGAAACCAAGCCACCATGCTCCGATCCAGGCTGGATGCCGTGGTGAAATTGGCACATCTGTGAAAAATATTCATTTGTTACATATATCGGCGAAAAAAGTTGAAAAGTCAAAATATAAAATAACAAGAGCACCGCCTTGCGGGTGCTGACGCTCATCTGATTTTTTTTAGTGTAATAGAAATATTGTCCTACCCATGATTTTCTAAGTCTAAAAAGGGCCATCATTCTTGCAAAAAGCAGGATAGAGTTATGTTTCTTGATGTACAGTGTCCACTTATGATGGTGAAAAACTGTTGCAAGTTTTAAAGCAATAGCTTTGATAGTTTATGAGAAAAGTTGACTTAAACATAATACTCAACCAAGAAAATGATTTTCTAAGTCCAAAAAGGGCAATAATTATTGCAAAAAGCAGGATGGAGTTATGTTGCTTGCTGTACAGGGTCAGCTTATGATGGTGAACAAGTGTTGCAAGTTTCAAAGCAATAGCTTTGATAGTTTAAGAGAAAAAGTTGACCTAAACATAAAACTTAACCAAGAAATCTGATATTTTCTAAGTCCAAAAGGGGCCATAAATCTTGCAAAAAGCAGGACGGAGTTATGTTTCTTGCTGTACAGGGTCAACTTATGATGGTGAACAAGTGTTGCAAGTTTTAAAGCAATAGCTTTGATAGTTTAGGATTAAAGCTGACCTAAACATAAAACTTAACCAAGAAAACTGATTTTCTAAGTCCAAAAGGGGCAATAAATCTTGCAAAAAGCAAGATGGAGTTATGTTTCTTGATGTACAGGGTCAGCTTATGATGGTGAACAAGTATTCCAAGTT
Source organism: Mercenaria mercenaria (assembly GCF_021730395.1). Lineage (NCBI taxonomy): Eukaryota > Metazoa > Mollusca > Bivalvia > Venerida > Veneridae > Mercenaria > Mercenaria mercenaria. The sequence goes on from NC_069372.1 coordinate 65,343,898, forward strand.
TCAAAGCAATAGCTTTGATAGTTTAGGAGAAAAGTTGACCTAAACATAAAACTTAACCAAGAAAGCTGATATTTTCTAAGTACAAAAGGGGCCATAAATCTTTCAAAAAGCAAGATGGAGTTATGTTTCTTGCTATACAGGGTCAGCTTATGATGGTGAACAAGTATTCCAAGTTTCAAAGCAATAGCTTTGATAGTTTAGGAGAAAAGCTGACCTAAACATAAAACTTAACCAGGCAACGCCGACGCAGACGCCGACGCCGACACCGACGCCGACGCCGACGCCGACAACCGCTCAAGTGATGACAATAACTCATCATTTTTTTTTTCAAAAAATCAGATGAGCTAAAAATATATAATTATACAAATGCTGAATCTTCATGTTTACGTCATATATTTGTAACACATCTCAAGCAAGAGAACACCATGACATTGCATTAAAGCCAGACAAAAAGGATGTGTCCTTGCATAAATATAAAAAATGGGAAACAACCATTTAAAAAGATGTTGTCACAAAACAGTCTTCAGTGTGGTTATTGTGAATAGAATAACCATTATCACATTTTACGTCGAGGAAGTGAATAGTTACCTTTGACGTTGACGCCTTTTTAAGGTTTGAAGACGTTAGCCGAATTGATTTTGTCAATAATACTAAGCAAAAAAAGAAGGAATTTCGATGTTTCTGAAAAAGAACTAAAAAAAGAAATATTTTTATTGCGTCTTTGCACATCTTAATTTATTAAACGAACTGACTGAAAATGACAATGGTCGGCATAGTCTCGCATTTTTTTTTCACTTTCTATATCCGATAATGAATTTGAGAGCATTCCTATATTCATTCATATTATGTGAATCACATACCTTCTAGAGTGACATACTGTCTACTAAAAACGCCACCCACTCCAAAGGCGATAGCTGGACCAAAGATGCCAATCCCAGATATTATCCCTGTAAAAAGAACGACAGGAAAATATTTCCTGATGTATAGAAAAATTGGAAAATATCACCCATGTAAAAAGGAACAATAGGAAGATATTATACCTGTAAAAGAGACCAATAGGCAGATGACATCCCTGTAAAAAGAGACCAGTACGAAGATATTTTCACTATAACAGAGAACAACAGAATACGAAAATACTTTCCCTGTAACACAGAACAATAGGAGGATGTTCTAATTTCAATAGAGAACAAATTATTAGTTCAGCAAATATGTCAGATATTAACTGTTGTCTTGGTCAAGAGGTCTAATACCATTTGTAAAAACATAAAAACAAAAGGGTTTGATTCATATAATATAACAACACAGTATTTACACTAAGGGGTACTCCATGATGTAGAGTAATTCTCGGAATTTGTCATTTTGATAAAGGCCGAAACGTTAATAAAACTGAGTGAGAACTACAGAGTCATATAATATAGTTTTGTTCCTTTAATTCACAACTTACTAAAGTTTTTTAAGTGATTCAATTTCTGTATTTATGAATGAAACTACATAAAAAGGAAGCCTGCAGTCTATAAAAATATGTCATATTTTGTAACAAATCATCAATTTTAGTAAAGAGCACAGCTTCTCATATTTTTTGTGTATGGCAAAAGGTCTAAAGCTAAATAATTATTCAACAATTTGCGACAATCTCTCAAATGTCAATTACGGACTTCCGTGTGAGACAAACACACTATGATTATGCACCAACCATTTGCCTTGTGTTATTTTCTTCTTTTAATAACTATAATTTCTTTGATATCGTTTCTTGTGAACATGAATACAGGAAATTATTCGCAATATTATACAACACAATAATTGAGCGAAACCACTTTTACAAAGAGAAGTTATGCCCTTACCCATGTACATGGCCGTGTTCTTCTTTTTCACATTGTCATCGACATATGTTGTTATAAACGGGTATCTGGGTGCCTTTGCCAAACCCTGAATTATCATTCCTGTAGAGTACAGACGAGTCATCACACATGAAGTTCAAGGAAGATATATTATTCTGATTTTACAGAACAAACAGTGATAATGACTATAACAAAAAGATAAGCTTATCTGCAAAACTGATTCAACTGCTGACACATATTTACAGAAGACATAATTATGTATTTAAGTTTAAATAAGGACTAACATGCAAAGATTATATTTTACCATTGATATTATACATTGTATTATTCCTTACGAATTAAAGCAACCGTCTTGGTAGCCTAGTAGTAGGGCACCCGCTTCGAGTGCGAGAGATCGTAGATTCGACCCCTGGTCGCATCATACCAAAGACGTGAAACATGAAACTAACAGCTTCCTCACTTGGCGTGCAGCATTAAGAAGAAAGTGCTAGGACTGGTCAGCACGGTGTCAGTATAATGTGACTGGGTGGGGTATCAGGCTACGTGTCTACGGCGTGATATTCCAGTGAAGCAGCACTATAAAGTTGGGCATTGTGCTCACTGCTACAAGTATACATTGTCATTTATATGACTGAATAACTGGTGAAAAAGACGTTGAACCCGAACACATACACGCACGAACACACGCGTGACAATAATTATAGGCTAACAACAATGCAACTTGTCAGAATAAAGAAAAAGTATAGACTTATGTTAAAATAGTTTACCTATGGCTATAAACGTCATAGCGACTTTTGTATATTCATTTGGTTCTCCGACACCAAAACTGGTCTCAGCGCCTTGTATGTCACATTTTGATGTATTTGATACGATAACAGCATATCCGGTTCCGGCGGAAGTGTCCATTTCCATTTTGCACATTGGCGACTTCTTAGACATAGAGAAACTGAGCCATGATGAATTTGAACCTCGTTTTGGAACTGTTTTTGATAACTGTGCGGACTGCTCAAAAACAAAGTCTTTTGAAACAAAGTATGGCAAAGAACACACGATACCGGCCACCCCATACAGAATCACACAAAACCACAGAGTCCTCGGAATATGCAATTTTCTAGCAAAGTAGCTAGCAAATAATGTCGTCACTAAAAAACCAATATCATTGCAGCTTAGTAAAAACCCAGACTGGGAGCTGCTGAGCCCGTACTGTTTTTCAATAGTCGTAATTTGCGAAACAATATACATGCTAAGAATGGAAGTCATTAGTCCACAGATACTATAGGCACCAACAAACGATCCCATACGCGCGCATCTCTGCAAGAACTGGAATTTAAATGGACCGATTCCACATAACATATCTTCCGGAAGTCCTTCATGATGCCTATGATGTACATGCTTTGCATCTCCATTGACTGGAAATGCAACACTCTCTTCCGTCTTACCATTAGGGGCCATGATTTTCGTTCAAGCGGTGGTTGTCGAGCTGTTTTAGGCTAGCAGGCAATATCCATCTTGAATTAAATGAAACAACCACATGTCAGTTAAGTATATCAAGCACATTAATAACAGGTGCCTTACAATGTTAGCTTTTGAAGTCTTTAGTCCACATGCACTTACAGTAGTTGACCAGTAATTACACTCGGCAATTTCCGTGTAATAACGTATTCTCATTAAGCAATTCGGTATTATTCCGAGTAAAATACAGCTTAACACGCATATGACTCCTTAAAATCCTGCTGGATACCGAAATCACATACGAGTAATACGTAATTTTCCATTATCATTACGGGTAAACTACCTTACAACATTGAAATTTTATCCGCGTATTTATATTTATCTAAAGTAAGCAGTTATCATATCTTATATCGTATTTCCTTTTACAAACGTTATTATCCTAGAATAAACTGAAATAGTGTGCTTTTATCCAAATTAAAGCTATTTACAGATATTTTTTTTTTAGGAAATTACGTAAATTTCTAAAACGCATGACTTAGCAATGTGTTTAAGCATTCCGAGGGGTGAATGCGTTCATGTTTAAAAGTGCGTATAAAGATACACTCAAGTCAATGTTTCGCATTCAACCCTCGAATTATGTTTCCTCCATGTCCGGCATATGCTTTAAATATCTTTTAAAAGAACACAAAATAAGCATACATGATTGATATTTAAGTAAAAAAAATATATATATGTTAATATATGTATACGGTAACTCAATTGAAAAGCGATTTCCATTGAAGTATACATATGTTTTAGCTCCCGCCGCGAAAACATTCTTTCAATATAAAGGTGTGTTGGGGGAAAATGTTTGTTTGTTTACAATTTACCTAACCTAGTCATATGTAGCATTTTTGTTTGTTTGTTTTGTTTTCGTTCGGTTTAAATTCATGCTGGACCCCATTGACCGAGAACGTGGGCTATGATGTATACGCCCAAAGAATAATTTTACAAGGGCTATTACGACCCGGCGTATACTCGAGTCGGAGTCCTAAAGCAATGCATAAAAATCTCTTTTCAAATATTTCTTAAAACGGCAAAGGATTTAGACTTCCTTATGTAATTCCACAGTGTCGAGCCTACAAAACTAAAACTTCAATCATTGAAAGACTGATTTAATAAATGGAATAACATAGCTGAAATTTCACCTAAATGTTCATCCAATTTAAGAAAATGTTTAAATATGAATAATATAATGTAAGAAACTTACCATGTATGAAACGTTCCAAGTTATCAAGTCTGAGTTAAGACACATTGCTCTATTTTCAATTTTTCATGTTCCGTTTCGTAACTTATATCACGCATTTAAACGCGTGTACAATATAGGTTAAACCAACACCGCTCTACAAAAAGATAAGTTTTTAAAGTGTCTATCTTACTTATTGTAAACTATCTACAATAAAGGTATACCCGTTTGATAATCAGACCATGAAAATTATTGTAAACAGGGATTATTTAGTACAACATGGGGTAATATGCTATAAAAGGGACGAGTCTATTGTAACTTGTTTTTTTCTTTCTCATGGTAAGATAACTTAACACTTCACGTACTGTAAGCAAGTATGTGCTATTTGATAATTAAATATACCTTTAAAACAGAAATTAACGTATTTACTTAAACCAAGTTGCACCACAGACACAATTGTTCGGTGTTCTGTTATAACAAAAAAGGTCAGCTTCCGTAAAGGAAATCAAGAATAGAACAAGTTATATTATTCAAAGGAAAAACATTAAACATATATTGTATATGTATTTTGTGCTACAATGAAAATTGTTCCTTTCCGACTTATACAGACCGTACCTATCATAGCAAGATATTCTCGCGAATGTACATGTATGTATACATGTATTAATTTTACTACAATGCCCTTTCAAAACTTCAACAACCCAACTTATCTGATTTAGTTGTCATATTAAATCCCACCGTTTCAAGAAGTTCAAGGCTATATATATTATCATGGCAAATACATTGATATTACAGATAATTTCGAAGCGCACTCAAATGGGGTTATAGATAAAGTTAAGATTAACGAAGTCAGACAGTTCATTACCGATACAGAAAAAAAAACTGGCTTATTTATTGACCAAGGAGACACCCGCAAAAGCAAACAACAACATAATTTACTGTTTTCCTAAGCTGACAGTTTTGTCATGTATATTGTATTGTATAAAACCTGATTTACTTGGCACAGTTCTGACAGAGTTATGTCTGATTTTATTAAAGTCTAATACTCTATTATAGTTTTGCATTTCTCAGACCCCATTAAAATAAAGAAATTGGTAAAGTGATATGTGTGAAATGTCTTCTTATTAAAGACTTGTTTTAACCGTGAAAACATTTAATTCTGCACGAAATATAGATGACAGCGATGAGCTCTGAGATAAAGTGCACGTGCGAAACAGCTTGTTATATCGAAGCTGGACGTGCAACCTATTTCCTTCCAATCAGCATGAAAACAGGCCATTGTACCGAAATATCGCTCCCTTTGTAGACTACCTCTATTCTGAAAAATGTGCAAACAAAGCAAACAAAATATAAGGTAGAAAAAATATCGAATAAAAATAGCAAGCAGGAGTATGCGAATGAGTACTTTTTAAAATCTTATATCTAAAATGTTGCATAAAAATATGATCAAATTAACAACAAAACGCCTAACACTTAATAATTTAGTAGATTTGCAAGATTTAATCTATCATACACAGGTTGTGTTGCTAATTCCGCGACACAGCATTACAAGTATTACGTAGCCAAGGAAATCAGACAGCGGACTTAAATGAAAAGATGCACAATCATGCACAATTGAATTTAGGCAATAAACAAAAAATTCTCTTGAAGCAAGCATAAAACTAAATGTTGAGATACTGAAGCTCGCTCAGCTGAGCAAGGAGTATGTGTTTCATTTAAAGTGACTCGATCATACATTTTTGGCGTTTTTCTCTCTCAAAGTTTCATAAAATGTGGGTACTGCGAAATGACATTTGATACAAACTTATTGACACATGTTTTTCCCTTAAAAATCACAAAACATATTGTATCGAAGGAAGTAAACCATGGCAACGCTTTTATAGAAATGGGGGAAATTCACTAGTCTTCCTGATTTTTTACCAATATCTAACATTTATTGTCACTCACTCTATCATTTTTCAATGTCATACATACATTCTACGTAAAGCTTGGTGGAAATGAACGTGCTAAATTTTTTCACTCAAACTGTCGGCGATTAGCTTTAAGGGTTGCAATTGTTTCAATGTAATAAGAATAAGCCCGAGAACATCGTACAGTAATCGAACGATAATTTGGTATTTGTAAACAAACGCAGACGACCGTATTATTTACCAGTTTAGGTAAATCACGCATAGACGATATGGATTAGTATCTCAAACTGAGACTCGATGAACGAAGTAGTGTATTAGCGCAATGCGTTCGGCCACTAGGTGTAATACCCGAGGTCCGGAGTTCGATACTGTATTAAGGACGTATGCTAGAATTTGGTGCGAAAATTTTCCCAATAACAGAATTTCTTCAAACTTTGGATATTGAAGGACAATCATCTAAGAAACAAAAAAATGCAATAAAAATCATAGGTCACCGGTATCGAAAAAGAGTTATCTGCCCTTGAGAACGGCGTTTCCCCAAAAAATGACGTTTTTAAGGGCAGATAACTCTTTTTCGAATCCGGTGACCTATGATTTTTATTGCATTTTTTTGTTTCTTAGATGATTGTCCTTCAATATCCAAAGTTTAAAGAAATTCTGTTATTGGGAAAATTTTCGCCCATCTCATATACAGGGAATTCTAGCGTACGCCTTTAAGTAAACATTTTTTACTTTTTTTTCACCATTGCTACAATACCAGTTTTTCCACTGAAAATGATACGGTAATACAGCATACACGGGATTCCAACAGCCGAACGCTTAGCGGATGTGCTAAAAGAAAAAATAAGTTATCTTGGCGTCGGGTATCATTTAAGGTATTAGATCACTAATAGAGAACCTCCTTTTTGAAGAGTATTCAATTCCTACCATAAACCTACTTTTATTACAATTCTTAGGGGGGCGTAGGTATAAGCCAAACTGGGACCAATTTTTTTCCTTATTTTCCTTTTTTCTAGTAAGTTTTTACTTCTTTCAAGACTTATTATTGATTTCTTGTACAACAAGAGCTGTCTGATGACAGCGCGCTCGACTATTCGAAGAATTGATTGAAGAATGGTGTCGAAATATTTCCACGGATATTCAGACAAAAGAAATAAATAGATTAGACAAACAATGTTCCTGTATTACTTTGATTTCGATAAGTCTTGCACTAAATGGCAATATATGAGCCAATTTCAAAGTCCAAAAAGGGCCATAATTCAGTCAAAATAGTTATGTACTCTTGCCTACAGATGGAAATCATAAGGATAAACAAGTGTTCAAAGTTTAAAAGCCATATGTCAAATAGTTTTGACAAAACATGGACTTGTATGAAAACAGAACCAATTTCAAAGTCCAAAATGGGCCATAATTCAGCCAAAATAGATGACAGAGTTATGTTCTCTTTCCTACAGATAGAGACTATTATACTAAACAATTGATAAAAGTTTCAAAGCCATATGTCAAACACTTTACAAAAAATATGAACTGGTACGAAAAACTTAACCAAGATTTCTAAGTCAAAAAGGGCCATAATTCAGCCAAAATTCTTGATGGAGTTATGTACTGTTGCCTATAACTGGACATGGTGATGGTAAACAGGTGTTGAAAGTTTCAAAGCTTTATCTCAAAAGACTTTGTCAAAATATGAACTGGTACGAAATATTAACCCAGATTTCTAAGTCAAAAAGGGCCATAATTCAGCCAAAATCCTTGGTGGAGTTATGTGCTCTTGCCTATAACTGGACATGGTGATGGTAAACAAGTGTTGAAAGTTTCAAAGCTTTATCTCAAAAGGTTTTGTCAAGATGTGGACTGGTACGAAATATTAACCCAGATTTCTAAGTCAAAAAGGGCCATAATTCAGCCAAAATCCTTGATGGAGTTATGTGCTCTTGCCTATAACTGGACATGGTGATGGTAAACAAGTGCTGAAAGTTTCAAAGCTTTATCTCAAAAGACTTTGTCAAAATATGAACTGGTACGAAAATCTTAACCATGATTTCTAAGTCAAAAGGGGCCATAATTCAGCCAAAATCCTTGATGGAGTTATGTGCTCTTGCCTATAACTGGCCATGATGATGGTAAACAAGTGTTGAAAGTTTCAAAGCTTTATCTCAAAAGACTTTGTCAAAATGTGGACTGGTACGAAAAACTTAACCCAAGGTGTGACGCCGACGCCGACACCGACGCCAACGCCGACGCCGACGCCGTGGTGAGTAGGATAGCTCTACTTATTCTTCGAATAGTCGAGCTAAAAATGGAAAAAGATGAACCTTATAAGCGATTTCTTGGTGTTCAAAGTGAATTTAGTACTTAAACAGATGGGGTAGAGTTACACATCTTTAAAAATATTGAGTTACATGCGGTGAAAGGTCTCTATTTTGCTTTCATTCTTAGATTATATATTGTAGAAGAAATTTAGGTAGGTTTTACGTCTGCCGTAAGGTTATTTTTAAATGGAGTAAGCAAAATTCAAAACAGAAACACAGCATTCCACCTTATTTTTTCAATGCTGAAGTATGAATTCTGTCTCATTAAATCCGTTTAGTTGAGGCACCATAGAAAAAATGATATTGACATTTTTATTTTGTGTTTTATAATTGTTTACCAACAGTTTGATGTTTCTTTTATTAAAATTGATGGTAAAATGAGTTCTCTGCAAACGTTTTGGATAGTGGCTATCACTTTGAAATTTGGCTCTACTTGAGCTTGAGGAGATATCATAAGTTATACAAAATTTATAAAAAACGGCACGGTAAAAGTTGTTTGAAAATTGCAAAATAGTGCAAAACACGGTAACCTTTCAGAATATACCAAGCAAAGGCCATATTGTAAACATTACTATTAGTGATCTAATACCTTAAGGCGAATACTTAAGGAACTAGGGTTCTCTTGGAAATGTGTCGGGTCGATCAAGAAGCAATTGATGGAACGGTCTGATATTGTTTTTCTTCGGGCGCAGTATTTACGGAAAATGAAGGCATTCAGGGACCTCGGACGCCCTATCATATATACGGGCGAAACGTTTGTGCACGCAGCAAATACGGCTTCGAAATGTTGGCAGTCGGAAGATGATGTTCTCGCTGTTCTATTTAATAAGGACGATCGAACCATCATTGTACATGCCGGATCTGAAGCTGGCTTCATTAAAGGTGCCGGATTAGTTTTTAAATCGAAATCACGCAGCGGAGATTACCATGATGAAATAAACTCACAAAAATTTCAGAAATGGTTAACGAAACAACTCATACCAAACTGAAAATCAAACTGAAATAAAACAAAAATAAAGCAGGGCTACATAAAACATTTCCTAAGAAAATAATCGAGTTTCAAACTCGTGCTATTTTTCGTACTGCTTTTGAATCCGACAGCTTAACCATCTGAGCTATTCACCATTCAAGTAAATGTTTTATTTGACAAGTATCATAAGAATGCCTATATAATTTACTGTGATAACTGACCAACCTAAATTATCTTTCTTAGACTCGCCTTACATTTTTGCGCCATTTTTATTATCGTTCGCCAACTGTACACAGCATGGAATCAAAACAGCATGTGGTTAGTTTCCTGTGCGAAAGGAAATAGTACTCGTAGATGTTCTAGGGGAATTTTTGATGGTAGAGGAAACTATGTTTCCGTATGGCTATTACTTTTGACACGGACTAGCACCTCGGGAGAACTACGAAATTCCACAAGTAACCTAGTGAGTTTCAAAACACTGAAATAATTTGATCACTGGTGAGAGCTGAAGTCAGTTGTGAGAGGAAAGTTGTTCGAACTTGATAAACTTAACCACTATTGGCACTAGACCCGTCACAAATGTACTTTCCGACAATAATATTCTCGACCTGAAATTTTAAAAATCCAACTGAACTTAACTGCATTTTGCAGCATCATCTAAAATTTCTCGTAGACTTACTTTTCCTTCACTTTTTCTAAAGCGTCTGACCCTGGGTGTTTCTTAAGGTAACTCCGCCAGGCAGACCAAGTAGACAGGTATCCTATGTACGCTTCCACAGGCATCTGTCGCCGAATAGCAATGTCATCATTTTCTACCCTGTAAAATGCCATAAAAATAGAAGGAAAAAATACATGTTTTTTCTGATTTCAATATTTTCATAAAATATTGATTCTAGTAAAGACCCTTAAACAGTTCCATTCCTTTACTGCAGGTATAATTTGCGGCGTTTCAGCTACAATGAAAGTAAAAGTAACATAATCATAATGATATTAGTTACTGTAACATAAAACAACAGTGTGTGTATAAGAAAAACTTATTGCTAGAATAACTGAACGATAGCAATGTGATTCACTTTGCTTATGAGCTTCTTGCTGCTATTCTCGCTTTATTTTATTTTCAGAACAACAGTGGGTTACTGAGCGCTACCTACAGAAACAAATTTCAGCCACTTCGAAACTATTTATGTTTAACCCTAAAGTAAACAGCTACCGCCAATCATTGGATGCGTAAAACATTTTTGTGCTTCCCAAATATTTGATGAAATTACCAAGTCATTGCCGTCTTAAATCTGTATTGCAAATAGTTATAAATGATTTGCTCGAGAAATTATCTGAGGGTTCTTGTACAGGAAATTCTTATTACGAATGATGATGTACTGCGACAAAAGAATTAGTCAAAAGTGAAGGTAACATGTACCGGAAACAAGATGGACTTTAAAGTCAACAAGAACTAGGGAGGTGATTTCCTGTATGAACTAATATTTGCAAAGAAAAAGTTTACTAAGTAAACAGGAAATAATAGTGGCGTCATCTTTCTTTTCTTTCCTGTCGTCATTTTCCCTTGGTACCACGAAAATAGCATCTAAAAGGCACGTGACAATTTCTGAATTTCTCCACACTAGAAAATACTCTGCATCTAAAAGAGTGGACATGGTGGGTCAAAGTGAACGAGTCGTTCTTCTACTCTGCAGTTTGAAATATGAGAATAGTTCTTGCCGTTTCACATACACGTACGTGAACACCAAGAAGAAGAAGAAGACCTGCACGTACACCGAGCCGGAAACGAGTCCAAGCCTAAGTCTTTGTTTTTGTCATTTCAGAATCGGCAAGATCTTTTACATACAGCCGAATTGGACCCAATGTCTTGGTAAAAATGTGTAGAAGCATAGCAAAATACACAGAAATACAAGAGAACTGATTTAGAAGATGATGTGTTTGCTGTGGTATTTAATCAAACAAACGCGTCGAAGGAGCCGTCGGAAAATAAATTGATATATACATCTGACTTTTAATCAGAAAATGAATTTTGGAGAACGCCACAAACTTGTTTCGGAATTACACGATAATTTTGGACGATTTAAGTCCTTCATTTTCAAAAAGTGTTGTACTTTTTTCGAGTAAATTCGGTGACCTAACCTAGAAATTAAATCGGGCATGTTTTCGGTTCGGTTCATTGTTGTTTCGGTTCGGTGGTTTCGGCATAAATGTGAAATGGCTATTAGAATAGATAAAGGCGAGTTAAAAGCTGAAAAGCAACATTTCTGTTGTTCATTTCAATGCGTGGATGTATTCGTTTCAGTTTCGGCGTGTATATAAAAACTCGCGTTAGCTGGTATTCTGAATATCATGGAGAAAATGTATAAATCGACAAACACGCTGAAAAGCGTTATCTTTTTTAGCTTTTCGAACGGAATTCAGTAAACCAATTATGATTTCGATTCGAGCAAGTTTTCAGTTCGGTTTCAGCGCATATGTACACCGACCTTTAGGTAAATGACAATTTTAAATATACATAACATTTTTGTTAGATTTGCGTATGTCAACATTCACATTGAATACCTTTTCCAGTCTGTAAATGGATGACTCATGCGACGATAATGTTCATCAATATGTTTCCTTTGCTTATCCCAATATGTTCCTAAAAGGTCTCTGTAGAACTGAAATATCAAATGCTATAACATAACTTTAAAGTAAGATAAAACCATACTCAAACTGTGTATCTGGCGACCAAACATTCAAGTACTTGCAACATATAACGCAGAGAACGTAACCCCTTTAAATATTAAATTGTCCCTTGGAATTTAGTATACAATTTCAGAGCTCCAGATAAGATGCGTATTTGCGTAAATACGTTTTAAAATTTACGAAAAACGCATTAAAAATTAATCCTAAGCGTACCGTTACGCATTGAAAAATCGGGATACGTATTTTACTCGATTAGAGTGCGTATTCCAATTTTATCGTAAATCAAGCACATCCATATTGTAATCGAGTATACAACAAACAAAAATGGCGTCTCGTGCCAAGCGAGGACGGTATCGTAAAGAAATATTTGCTTCTTCTTCGTCAAGTATATTGAATTATGTGAAACGAGATGAATCAGAAGACGCTCTTAGGATTGCTAAATCCGTAATTTATGATGTATTATGTTCAAGTGTTGAAAAAGCCGAGAAAAAGTTGAGGCATCATGCAGATGTGTCTGAAAAAACACTGACCGGCTGGCAATTAAAATATCACTGGCTTTTGATAGACCGTAGTGGTGACGAAGTGATATTAAGATGTAGTGTTTGCAAAAAACAAAAAGTTAGATCTATCTGGGCGAATGAAGGGTCGACAAATATTCAGAAAAATAGCATTGATAGACATAGCACGTCCACTGAACACATTAATGCCGAACACAAAATTAAACAAACAGACGAACAAAAAGGTGATGAATTAGACACTAGTGATATTGATTTAGGAATGCCAGTAGATAAAGAAGACTTGATATTGTTTAGAACAGTTTTCTATGCTGCATCAGAGGAACTGCCAACTGTAAAAGTGAATTCTTTGCTTGAGTTACAAAGGTTGAATGGGGCTTCCATCACATATCGAAACCTTAGTTGGGATACACTCTCAGAAATTCAGAAATATATTTGTACTATTATCAAAAGGGATTTGATTGAACACATCCGGGAATCAGATTTCTATGCTATTATGATAGACGAAAGCACTGATTTGACTGTGCAAAAGCATCTCTCAATTTGTGTAAGGTATGTCAACAAAGGTGAGCCAGTAACAGAATTCTTAGGGAACATTGGTCTGGAAGATGGAAAAGCACACACTGTTGTAGCAGCTCTTATAAACTACCTGAATGAGCTCCAAATTGACGCATCAAAAATGGTTTCATTAGCAACTGACGGAGCTGCAACAATGATGGGTAAGAAGACAGGTGTAGGAGTCCAGTTAAAGTCCAAATATTCCCCTTTCTTAATACAAACTCACTGTATTGCTCACCGTTTAAATTTGGCAGTGTCTGACTCGATCAAGAAGGACAAAGTACTTGAAAAGTTTAGGGATAAGTTTAATTCACTTTATAATTTTATGAGTGCATCCAGTAATCGAACAACTAAGTTGAAGAAGATGCAAGACCTGCTTGAAGAACCACAGCTGACCATCAAAGAACCACATAGTATTCGATGGCTTGGTCTAAGAAATGCAGTTGCTGCAGTGTATGATAGTTATAACTCTGTATGTGCAACTCTTTCAAGCATTGGTGAGTCTGAAAATAACACAACCTCAATTGGTTTGTTTAAATACTTCACCGACTACAAAACTGTTCTTCTTGTAGCTTTTATGCTGGATATTCATCAGGAGTTGGCTGACCTAAGCTTGCAGCTACAAAAACAAAGTATTGTTTTCAGTGAAGTTGAAGCCCTGATAGATGGAACTTTAGGTAAACTGGAACATTTCAAGTCAAATGATGGGACCTGCCTGGCAGAGATGAAAGCGTGCATTACCATTGAAACTGATACTGATGGAAAGAAATATGCTACTTTAAATGGAGAAAAATTGTTACGGTACAAAGACAGTACTGAAAATGAGCTTCAACGACTGCGAGAAAGCTATGTGTCTTGTTTACAGAAAAATATAAAGCAGAGGTTTAGAAAAGAAGATAGTACAATATTGAATTATTTCAGTCTTGTCTTGGAACCATCCATTGTAAATAGTTCAAGACCAAATGAAAGTGAAGATGCTGTGGAAGCCCTAGGAATGTTCTATGGTGATGAAAAGACAGTTACTGTTATTCATGGAAATTTTGAGTGTGGATTACAGGAAGAAAATAAGAATGTTGTTGACAAGTTGCTGGATAGGGACAAATTAGTGCAAGAGTGGCCAAAGTTAAAAGGAATGTTAACAGGATGCTATAAAGGATTGTCAGCTAAAGCTGTTTGTCAAAGGGTTATACAGATACATTCTGACAAGGGACTTGTGGAGTTTTCAAAACTGTGTAGGATAGGTCTTTGTATAGCTATTACAAGTGTTGAGTGTGAGAGGAGCTTTAGCACTCAAAACCGCTTAAAAAACAAATTCAGAGCCTCTCTGAAAGATGAGAACCTTGACAATCTTATTTCAATCCAAATGAGCCAAATTCCTTTCATCTCGTATGAGCCTAGACGTGCAGTAATACTGTGGGAAGCAAAGAAAAAGAGAAGGAAGAGTAGGCTTCGCCAGGAGTACAAACCTAGAGACAAAATGGCAAAAATATGCCCTTAACTTTAAATGTAGTAAAAACTGACTAAATTCAGTGACAAGCATTAGTTGTTAAATTGTTACTTTTAAAGTTATATAACAGTTCATTCACTACACAAGGAGTGTCATGTTTAACAACATTATTGGCTAATGCACAGGTAGTGCTATGTATATGTTAACTGTAAGAAAAACATTATTTGCCAAGGCACAGAAAGTACAGTGCTTTGTACATAAAACTGCAAGTGAAACTAGAGGTATGTACCAAGAGTTTTATGATTTTGATAATATGATATAATAAATAGTTATTACCCTTTGAATGATTTTGAAAACTGAAAAACCATTTAGAAATTTTAAAATACCCTTTGAAAAAAAAATCAAGGAGTAAAGTACCATTTGAAAAAAAAATTAGGGGGTAAACTACCCTTTAACCTAAAATCTTATCTGGAGCTCTGCAATTTAAGTTGTTTTAGGATCTCTCTGCAGGGTTTCGACTTGTTAAGAAAATGAAATTCCCTAACTTTTCACTGACTTTTCCCTGACCATAGTTTTTCGGCCTCCTCCTCCCCTATAGGTGTCAAATCACTCTTTTATATTTATTTTGTTTCAGATATATAACAAACTTTCATTAACAAATACTAAAATTTCAAAGTTAACATAAAAACGAAATTGATTCAAACACAATTAAATTACTGTTTATACACAATTACTACTTAGTACACCAAAATGTGTTAGTACACCAAAATGTGTTTGGAAACACTTATAAAAACTGCTTGAAGACTGCCATAGCCACTTATCATTTTAAACATCGACCCAGATTTTTCCCCGACTTTTCTAAAATTTCATTTTTTCACTGACTTTTCAAGGTAAGTTTCAACGCTGCCCTGAATATAATAACAAAGTAAGCTCAAATCACAAAGTAGAGTGAGTTTGTGTGTGCATACATATATATTATAGTAATTATATATATATGCGATGTTTACATCGTCATGAAACAAATATCATTACTTACTTGTAATAACCGTTAATAGACATACCTCATTCACAACATCCTGAGCATTCACTTTGTCCACAACATTGTTGCCGTATCCGTACGCTGCAAAAACTCCACCTGGCTTAACAACTCGTCTAACTTCACTATAAAAGTTTTCCAAGTCCATCCAATGTAAAGCTTGAGCAATTGTAATCAAGTCGACTTCATTGTCCTTTAAAAACCCTAAATCTTCACCTGATCCCACTTTAAATGTCAGATTTGCAATGCCTTTTGGTGCAGAGGAAATCTGTTGCTCACTAACGTCATATCCGATTACCCGTTTAAAAAGTTTGCACAAAGGGACGGTACTCTGACCATTTCCGCATCCTACATCAACTGCAAGCTCGGTATTACACAATGCACCTTTGTGTTCGTTATAATATTCTTCTATTGTTGTATATACTGCCGAAGGATATGTAGGTCTGTACTGAGCATAAAGCTCTGCGTGTTCTTTCCCATCAAATAACCGGATAGACATCGCCCTTTGTATGATAGATACTCCAAACCAATATCTATCACAATAACTTATCACAAAATGGTTGTAAAAACTCTTAATCATTGCTTAATCTGAGCTGATAACACTCATACCAGTTTAAACCTAATTTATTTCACCCTAACCTTCTGTCTTAATGCGTACGTACATCCAATAAGTGAATTAACGTTCGCGAGAGAACGAGACATTTTTCTGTGTGTAAATGGCGTCACTCAAAAAAGGGAGATTACTGTTTGTAACTATAGTTTTTCTCTATAAAATGTCCTTTAAACTGACGGTGCAGCCAGGAAAAAATATTTATACAGGAGCGTAGATTTGCTGTTAGGTAGGTGAAAATCAAGATTATAAATGAAATTATTTGTGTTTTGAGCTTATGTATAAATATTATAAACAAATTAAGCGTGCATTAAAGATTGAACTTGTTATACTTACAGTCGTGATCAGCTTTTTGTAAATGCTCAATATAATTAAAACTGAAAGATGTACGGTTGTGGCTTAATTTTGAACAGTACAAGACATACCGTCATAAAGCAAATAAATTCTTTTGCCAAATAAAAACAAAACAGTAACAACCTTTGATATCACAAAACTTGGTTTTGAATTAGATAATTTTCTTTAAGCGGATATATCCAGGCAGATTTAGATTTCAGTGTTACCGTGTTTCAGTGTCGAGTACTAATACCAAGGCATTGAAGCGATATCTATTAGCTGGTTCTCGGCTTGCCTGTAGCTCACTGCACAGACAGCATGGTACAACTTAACTCAGTTCGTTGTACTTTTAGAAATCCTGTCGTAATACCAACCCGTCGGGACAAGAACTGGTTACCTGCTTTTGTGTTTTAAAGTGAGGGTGGTAATAATGTGCATGTTAGGCTTAATAAAAAAGGATACAGAATGCTTAAATACAGTCATCAAAATTAATGCAAGGTGCGGTTTATACAAAATATCTTTAATATATTCTATTCAAATATAATTTCGACCGCAGAAAAAAATAGTTTGCGAAAATAAAATGTAGTTGAAACATACAATTCGTCACACTATCACATTGACAATTAATCAATTTGTTGTACTTTACTTCAAAATGATTTTAATCGCATATTATCATAGCCAGGTTACACGAGGCGGTCACGAAGCGGGTGGTGGATTAAAGCCATTTCCTCATACTGTAGTAAGTTCCTCTTGCTTAAAAACGCTAATTAAAGGTTTCCGTCCTCGCCTAAGATCCTGTTAATAACGTACGTTGGAAAACTGGAATATCGCCATACGACCAAGTTTGATCCCTCATGGTGTAACTAACCTTAGCTTCAATGTAATGTTCACCTAGTTAAACTCGAGTCCTGTTCATGGTCACTCTAGACTTACTGTGATATTCCGGTTGAAACTGACCATTATTGGATTCATGATCAGAGCGGCTGTGCCTACATCCTCTTCTGAACAAACGCTTTATTGCAGATGAGAAGCTCGGATTGAATATGACATATAGAACAACATTATAGGCAGTGCTAAACGTTGCCAAAGTGATAAGTAAAAGATTAACTAACCCACTAGCATCATAACTCGTGTCCTTACTTGTGACCTTCTGAAAAGGAAAGGAGAGTAAAATTTCTCCATTTTTATTCAAATTAAAATAAACATTACTTCCATTGTAAATTTAGTTAAGTATCTACTACTGCTATTACTACTACTGCTACTCCCACTGTTACTACTGCTGCTGCTGCTGCTACTACTGCTGCTGCTGCTGCTGCTACTACTGCTGCTGCTGCTGCTGCTACTACTACTGCTGCTGCTGCTACTACTACTGCTGCTGCTGCTACTACTACTACTGCTGCTGCTGCTGCTACTACTGCTGCTGCTGCTGCTACCACTACTGCTGCTGCTGCTACTACTACTGCTGCTGCTGCTGCTACTACTACTCCTGCTGCTGCTGCTGCTACTACTGCTGCTGCTGCTGCTACTACTACTGCTGCTGCTGCTGCTACTACTGCTGCTGCTGCTGCTGCTACTACTACTGCTGCTGCTGCTACTACTACTGCTGCTGCTGCTGCTTCTACTACTACTACTGCTGCTGCTGCTACTCCTGCTGCTGCTACTACTACTACTGCTGCTGCTGCTACTACTACTGCTGCTGCTGCTGCTGCTTC